>NW_015540946.1:1353710-1369263 GCF_001515605.1 Sinocyclocheilus anshuiensis
TAATTTTTCCCATGGTGCTATGTGGGGTCTGTACAATGGTGACCACAAGATGGCAGTAGAGAGTCAATATTTATGTGGATGTGCGCAGCATAGCTCATTTACTCCATCCATCTGTTAAATGTAACTTTTGCCCTTGTTTCAGAGAACAGAAAGCAAGCTGTACATACAGTCATGCACTGTGAACATCTAAAATCAGCCACATGTTCACAATTATGTTATCACAGTGAAAAACTTTAATTAAAAGAGATATACAGAATAGCCAAATGCCATTATATTGCATTCGCTGTTAAATCTTTAATAAAACAGTGTTATTCATTATTGTCTTTGAATGAATAAAAAAAATTGTAAACAAAATTATTATGGTTACAGGGTGAAATCTGACTGCATTTGTGGCTGCATGAACACTGGTTGATATATATGTCAACTAAAAGTTTGGGGTCAGTAAGATTTTTTAAAAGAAAATAATATATTTAGCAAGATACATTAATCAAAACTGACAGAAAAGAAGTGTATATTGTTACAGAAAATTTCATCAAAGAATATTGTAAAGTTATCACAGTTTACACAAAAATATTAATCAGTACAACTGTTTTCAGCATTTATTATAATAAGAAATGTTTCTTGAGCACCAAATCAGCATATTACAATGATTTTTTATGGATCACGTGAGACTGAAGACTAATGCGATGGCTACTGAAAATTCAGCTTTGCCATCACAGGAATAAATTACATTTACATGTAAAAATCTTTTTAACAGTAGAGTACTTGCTTCATTTAGATTACAATTGATGTACTTTTTTCTTTTAAGTGCTTTCTAAATCTTACAAGACATGTTTCTAAATACAATTTAAGAACAAGATCTCATAATCTCTTTGGAATTGACAATCTGTTAATCAAGGCACATCAGTTTAAATTTCACAGTTGAAAAAACATGTTCATATTTCCAGTTAAAAACAATTCTGTAGTAAAATAATTCTTCACAGGAAATCTTGACCACCTTTGCTACCAGCTTGTTGTAAGTATATGCCTTCATTTTTCAATGCCTCGATGTAGTTTATTGTGCTGAGTCATTCTCAATGTGGACCATGTGCACTGTGATCTGAGGTTTTCTGTTTGTTGGAACTTCTTGTATATGTCATCACTCATCTTTCTGTAGAGAAGTGTAATACTCTGTGAGGACCTTCCAGGCTTTAGGGGCCATGAAGCCATCTGGAGGATTCTCTCCACTGCGGGCCAGTTTGCGCATCTTGGTCCCAGAGATGAACTCAAAATCGGCATGTCTGCATTGTTTGAAAAAAAGAGAGGTAAAAGCAGCCTTCTTTTCATGGTTCAGAATCACTAAGTAACCACTTTTACATTCAAATAAGGTTTGCTTAAGTTCCTGGATATTGGTAAAAGACATTTACATACATCACCGCTATTGGAATTCTCCTGAATCAGCATATTTTAAATAGTCTAAGAGATGCACATTCATCTCTTCATGTTAATTTCTTATCAAATGCTGGAAATGCTCTGTCTTTTTTGTTATTATTATTCATTTTGCACAGTGATTTAATCGATGAGCACAATGAATTGAAATATCATAAGTCAAGTGTTGCTTACTGTGTTTTTACAGTTGGTGATAACATTTTTATGTGCATGTAAATGTGGTCAGTTTGTAGCATAAACCATTGCTATAGCCACTTACAGGAATAGTTCACCCAAAAATTCAAATCTGCTGAAAATGTACTCCTCAGGCCACCCAAGATCTTAATGACTTTGTTTTTGCATCGAAACAGATTTGGAGAAATTTAGCATTACATCACTTGCTCACCCAAAGGTCCTCTGCAATGAATTGGTGCTGTCAGAATGAGAGTCCAAACAGCTGATAAAAACATCACAATAATTCACAAGTAATCCAAATGGCTCCAGTCCATCAAATAATGTCTTGTGAGGCAAAAAGCTGTGTGTTTATAATAAACAAATCCATCATGAGTTGTGTGGATTGCTTGAGGATTATTGTACTGTTTTTATCAGCTGTTTGGACAGACACTCTCACACTGCAGAGGATCCATTGGTGAGCAAGTGATGTAATGCTAATTTCTTCTAAATCTGTTCTGTGAACTTTCATTCAATGTTCAGTTCATTTTCATTTTTTTGAGTACTCTATTACTTTATTGGATACCAATAACAGAGAGTTATAAGCAGTATGCTTTAACATATTTTAAATACTGTTAAACTGCTGTACTTTATGCAATTCAGTCTCACCTGTCTTTGTCATAGAAGTCCATAGCCTTCTTGGTCTTATCGTATGCAGCCACTCTGAAGGGGATAATTTCCACAGAGGTGAGTCCAGGGGCCATGGACAGAACTTTACCTCCATGAGATGGATCATACAGGTCCTGTATTGACTCTGGGTGGGGCATCCCAGCAGGATCACGACCCACAATGTAGAAATTAGAACCTGATACCATCCTTGCACGGCAGTGCCACTGGACCTGACAGACACATGGAAAAGGTTAGCTATTTGTAAGGGTGGCACTTATATGTTATGGGTGAAATGACAGGAGTTCATGGGAATTTTTGGCGACATCCGAAATCTTATTCCTAATATTACTTTATTTACACTACCATTCAAAAGTTTGGGGTTGTTAAGATCCTTAAAACAAGAAAGCATTTATTTAATCACAAATGCAGTAAAAACAATAATATTGTGATATAATTACAATTTAAAAAATAACTGTTTTCTATTTAAATATATATTCAAATGTAATTTATTCCTGTGATGGCATTACTCCAGGCTTTGTGTCACACGATCCTTCAGAAATCATCCTAATATGCTGATTTGTTGCTCAAAAAAACATTTCTTATTGTTAAATGTTGAAAGCAGTTGTGCTGCCTATTATTTTTGTGAAAACTGATACAGTTTTTTTCTGATTATTTGATAAATAAAAAGTTCAAAAGAACAGCATTCATTTGCAATAAAAATCTTTTGTTTATAATAACATTATAATGGCCTTCAGTGTCACTTTTGATCAATTTAATGCATCCTTGCTGAATAAAAGTAATAATTTCCTTCAAAAAAATTTTTTATCCCAAAACTTTAAACGGTGAACTATAAAGTGCTTAAAAATTATTGCCATTTAGTATTTCATTTTCCTATGTGTATGTGAAAGACAACTGTCTTCATACCTCTGTAGGCCCAGCGTACATCATAGGGGAGGGAAAGATGGCCACAATGGTGGATTGTGGGTCTAGAATGCCATCCTCCAGCACGGCTGCATGTTGTTTCATCCTCCAATCCAGAGGCACGTCATCATCTTTGGTCCAGCCACCCAAAGGATGCAAAAGTAGCACTGGCCTTCGATACCCACGTTCCTCCAATCGTCGACGCGTGTCAGTCATAAGCAGGGCATGGCCATTGTGCACCGGGTTCCTGAGCTGAAAAGCAAACACTGCATCTGGGAAAATAAAGGAATTGTCAATTCCAGTGCTTTAATTAGTTGTTGCATAACCATGGTGAAATCCAGAATATCATACTTTTTTCAAGAGGGA
Organism: Sinocyclocheilus anshuiensis; assembly: GCF_001515605.1. Taxonomy (NCBI): domain Eukaryota; kingdom Metazoa; phylum Chordata; class Actinopteri; order Cypriniformes; family Cyprinidae; genus Sinocyclocheilus; species Sinocyclocheilus anshuiensis. Next base: position 1,357,245 of record NW_015540946.1, read on the forward strand.
GCTAAGGACCTACAAAGCCGGAAATCCAAGACACTCATGTGGGGTATCAAATTAACAACTTTGATTTCTTATTTGACTTTTTCAAATTGACACCAGCCAATGAATACTTGACATGTGGTAAACATGTGACTTCTTTTAGCCACACCATATCTAATAGTCTTTTTGCTGCAATCCACATGCTTTTTCAAGCCAAAAAAGTGTAAATTGTGTTTTTTTTTTAAATGTGGGTTTAAAAGCCCAATTTTATTATTATTAAATTTTCAAAATTGTGCCCTACATGAGTGGTTTGGATTCCTTGATTCATATACAGCCAACACCCCCGATGCAATATCTTGCTGCCATATTTTTTGCCACCAAGAACCTGTTTGGCCACATGGTTTTACAAAATCACATCCTAGATCTAGAATGACAGTGATTTTCATTGGAGATGCGTGGGTACTGCAAAACCTAATTAAGTTTAAAGTGTCTTCAGAAGATCATTCTGTAAACGTAGTTACTTGTTAACTCTTAACCTATTCTCTTTAACCCATTTGCTTTTACCTGCTTTCATCTCTTTAAATTTCTGCTTCAGCTCCCGTGGAGTGAGGCGGTACTGATCCAGCCCATCATTCCATCTGATTCGCTCCAATACCTCTAGCTCACCTCCTGCCAGCCAATCACCGCTTTCCAAAACCATCTGTTCACAGGTGAGCAGTTAAAGCATGTATTTAGTGTGCATTTGTAAGTTAAAACAATCAACCATTGCAACAGCTGTATTTAAATATCTTGTCTAATTATGTTTTTTAAGTACAAATTAGATAAAGCTAAATTACCCAAGACTTAACCTATATACAAAATCGCTTTTTGTGTAATTGAGATCACTTATTCAGGTAGCCTATTGTAAACCTTTGAAATTATCCAATTGTTCATTTGTAATATATTTATCATATTAAAGAGAGAGAGAGAGTTTTCCTATATTTTTGTGAATAGACATAGGTTATATATATATATATATTATATTTTTGTATACTGTATATATTTGTATAATTTGCATATACATAGGCTAATACATATATAAATTCTATTTATTTTATTTGTATTACTTCTCTCTCTCTCTCTCTATATATATATATATATATATATATATATATTACGAATTTCAGTTAGAAATCCTTTTTTTTTATTTTAATTATTACTATTATTTAAAAGACAATTTTCTCCTGTTTCTGAGCCCTCTTTTCTGGTATACTATTAATTTAACTGTATTAAGCTGAGACTTAATAGAAAGAAAGTTTAGAGAAAGTTTCCCTCAATACTTTGGTGGTTTGTTATACATTGATTCTCAAGGTATTTTGTCACGATTTCGGTGGGGTCTACTTGGGCTTTGTTATCATGGAGCACATGGCCTTTTGTTTTGACGGCTTGCCATGTGCTCTGCTGTCATCCTGGTGTTCACCCCGCCCCTCTCGTTATCCCTGTTAGCTAATTCTCCCTTCTCACCTGCACCTCGTTTTGTCCTCATTATTCTTCCCTTTATCTGGCCCTCTTGAATGCTATCTTGTGTCAGTCCGTAATATGTTGTGCAGCAGCTTAGATCATCTCTGTCCATGCTGTGTTTGTCTGAATCAGTTTTTTTTATTTTTTCTAGTCTAGTCTAGTCGGTCTGGCGTTCCTGTTTTTGTCACCCTCCCCTTTCTACCCTCCTGCCTCCCTAGAACTCTGGTCGGCTCTCTTCCTTGGCTCTCGCTACTCATAGGCCTGTCTCTCCACGGCAGTTCCGTCCTATTCCTCTCTGCCCACGCTCGATACCACCCCTGGAATTCATCAGCGGCATTCCATTGCCGGTTCGCCGCCTCTCTTCCCCGCGGGATCGACCGCGGCAGGTCTAACCTCCGTGCTGATCTGAACTGACTTTTTGCTGGGGTTTTGCTATCCGGCTGATTTATTGACTTTTTGTTATCACAGTTTCAATAAACTTGGAATTTGTTTTCACCTGCTGTTGGATCCCGGTCTCGTTTCTGACATATTTGGCAAATTCATACCTTTATATAAGGGTGTTTGGGGCAGGTTATCCCCCATTGGCGAGCACATCGCTCTTCTTTTCGATGCTCAAAGAACTCTGGGTTGCGTAAGATGGCGACACGTTTTCCCTGGTACTCCAGAGCCACAGCCATGCTGCCTTGTAGATGTTCTTTAATCTCCGTGGCAACAGGAAGGACAATGGGTACTGAGAGGTTGATGGTACCACCTGTATTTAGGAATAGGTAAATTAATCTGCATAGAAATAATTTTAAAGAGATGACTAAAATCACAGAAACTATTTCTTTATAATTATTTTTAATTTGTTTTAATTATAGAAAAAACCTACCCAAATACCCCTTAACACATAACATCTAAATTCGATATGCATCAATAGCTGCCTGCTCCGCTGAATGCCACTAACAATGTATATTAGTACACTTTGAATGTTATTTGCTTGCATGCAATTGCAACTACTACTAAAAAGTACAGCCTCCTGCCCTGACCAATGTTCGCTGTCCAACCCAATTAAACCAAACAAAGCATGAGAATTTCACAGGAAGCCAGATCATTGCATCATCCTGTGTCCTGAAAGCAGCTTCAGCTCTGGCAACTGCTATTTTATGCATGAAACATCTTCTAAATAACAGTGCAGAGCTTATATCAGCCTTCTGCTGCTGGTATAAGTACCATTGCCAGCATGAAGACAATTAACCCAACTAAGTCTGATTGCTGTGTGTACTGCAGAATAAAAATTAGTTGTGCTATTAAATGGAGGAAAATGGAGGGAGGTGTTTAGTACTGCAACAAGAGACTGGCGATGGCTAAAACGTTTCACCTCTGGTTTTAAATGTGTGTGCTTGTATGTTACCATCCAGTAGGGTGTTGAAGTGAATGACTTGTAGGTATTCTCTCTCCCTCATGAAGCCCTTCAGAGGACTAGCCCATCCTTCAGCCAACACCTGCACCCATTGTAGGTCCAACTGCACACACAAATACAGAGAGCTGTGTTTACAAACAGAACAGTTAGCTAATATTGTATTCTTCTAAAAGCCTGTTCGTATTAATTGCCTGTAGGATTATATAACATCATGAAATAATAGGTGTGAGTTACTTTTAGGAACAGCATTCAAATCGTTATTGTTGTGGTTTCTGGAATAAATTTGCATTTTAAATTAGGGAACAGCACACTGTTCTTGGGCTGATAAAGCAGTTGTGTGTCATCTTGCCAATAATTCAGTCATATTTATGAACCTGATTGATCCCTGGCCTTGAGGACGAATGCTACTGGTTACCTTGGTGATGCTGATAGAGGGCAGGGTGCTGGCGTCTGTCTGTGCCAGCTTGAGGTTGTTTTCAGGCACAAAGAGTTCATGAATCTCCTCTACAACTCCACTGGGAACGATGCTCTAAGAAAGAGAAATCATCAAAGGGTTGAATGAATATACTTTAATTTTCCATCTAATGGCATGTGCAGTTGTTACCATGAGGAGCTATTTTTATCTGATCTGCCCGTAAAAATTACTTTCATTGCTGTAATTGCAATGTTGTCAGGTTTGTTCAGTTATAGTATATGTGACTTCCTTGATGTGAATAAAAGTAGGTAGTTAAAATTTTAATAAATATTAAAAAAATATTTTTTATTGTGTTTAATGGGAAGGTGAAGATTTTAAGTGGAAAAACTGCATGGATTCTTTTTTAGTGTTCAATATGGCTTCAGAAGTCTTGAACTGAAACTCACGAGTTATACACTATTTTATGGTGCACAACTCTTGTGTAAATTATAAATTTATTGTATGGAAAAGATTCTTAAATTACAGTAGTGTTCAAAAGTCTGGAGTCGGTATGATTTTGCAATGTTTTTGAAAGTCTCAACAAGGCTGCATTTTTTAAGAAAAAATACAGTAAAATCAGTAATATTGTGAAATATAATTATAATTTAAAATAACTGTTTTCATATATTTGTATTTTCATATATTTTAAAATATAATTTATTCATGTGATGGCAAAGCTAAATGTTCAGCTGCCATTATCTAGTCTTCAGTGTCACATGATCTTTCAGAAATTATTCTAATATGCTGATTTGGTGATCAAAAAACATTTCTTATTATTATCAACCACAGTTCTGCTGCTTAATATGCTAATTATTAACATGTTTTTTCAGAATTTTTGCTCAATAGAAATTGTTGTCTGTAACTCTTTTTTATTGCAGTATGTCTGTCAATTTATTATGTCTGTCAATTTTGATCAGCTTAATAAATCTTTGCTGAATAGAATACAAGTATTAATTTCTTAAATAGAAAACAATTCTGACCCCAAACTTTTGAACAGTAGTGTATTTTTGTGTTCCACAGAAGCAAATGACCACACCATAGGTTCAGAACAACATGAGTGTGAGCAAGTAATGACAGAATTGTATTTTTGGGAGAACTATCCCTTTAAGGAAGAACGGATTCATTTTTACCACAAGTGCACTGGAGTAAAATATCCTGCCCTATCTACTAATGTTGTGCCCTTCAGACAGATATGTTGACAGAGGCTTGCAGGTGGTTATAATGGTTTCAACTATGGACTTCTGACCATGAGGTACTCCAAAGATAAAGGTACAAGCACCAATCGGGAAATGGCAGATTAAATGTATTCTTAAAGGGGTGCTATTATGCTTTTTCACTTTTTCAACTTTAGTTAGTCAGTACTGTGTTCAGCTCCTGACTAACCTGCTCCTTCAAAAGGTCTACCAACTGCTGAATGCATTCATTCACTGTGAGCTCTCCGGTCTTCAGAATCAGCTTAGGAGCATCTGGACACTCATACTCAGAATCTATACCGGTGAAGCCTGAGTGAGAAATGAAGGAAGGCAAATAAATGTTTTGTTTGTAAAAAATTTGTTTTTGTTGATTTTTTTACTTACTTTTTACAACTGCACAGTTTTAAAGTTTCTATGTTTTTTTTTATATTACCTTTAATCTCTCCTGCTCTTGCTTTTTTGTAGAGTCCTTTAACATCTCTGCTCTCGCACACCTCCAGAGGAGCGTTCACAAACACTTCAAAAAATGGCAAACCTGCTTTCTCATGGATCGTCCGGGCCTCCTCACGGTCCTGCAGAGGCAAGATGTTGAGCGTTATGTATTTTAGAGAACATTTTTTATTAGAAATTGTTAAAGAAAATTAAAACACAGTGTTTGTTTCTCCGTGTGTTTACCTATTCATTTGTCTGCTTTGGTTATTTTATAAGTCACTTTGAACATCAGAATCTGCTAAAATGAATTCTGCAGTGGGTTTAAAACCTCTCAAAACATACTGATAATGTTGTGATCCTAGTCTTGTGATTTGGATTAGATTCTTTGATTTAAAACCTGATTTAACCAGTTTCACAGTATTAGTGATAAAACAATCCCAATCGTTGGGTTGTTAGCTCACTTTGGTAAACGGTGAGATGAAACTTGTAATGCAAACAAGCCCAGCATCTGCAAACAATTTGGCCACTTCAGCAATACGGCGAATATTCTCCTCTCGATCCACAGAAGTAAAGCCGAGGTCCTTATTCAGGCCGTGACGGATGTTATCACCATCCAAAGAGTAGCAGGGAATGGCATGAGAGACCAGATACTCCTCTAAAGCGAATCCCACCGTTGTCTTACCAGCCCCTGACAGACCTGTGTACACACACAAAGTAATTCCTTACACTTGGATATAATTTGATTTGGCTTTGTTAAACTTACACTGCTGTTTAAAAGTTAGGAAAAATTACTAATTGTGATTAATTCATGATCATGACAATCATGAATTTTTTCACTTTCTTTTCAAGTAAAGAAAACAAAAAATGTGTGCAAGTTGTTATCAGGAACAAGGAACATGTTTCTGGTTCATGTTCATGAAATGAAACTTGAGCCACACTGAGGGGGTAGTGGAGGTACAGAAGACAAAAATCTGTATTGAAAAACCCAGTGTGCTGAAAAACTTTATAGCCAGCGCCTGGGGTTTCAAGTTCAGACCAACTTGCTTTGCAGGTGTCACAGGTTTGTGAAATGATTTCCCGAGATCTGCCTAGCCTGACATCTTGTGTCATTGCTGTTTTTAAACAGATGCATGTTTCGGATTTCTTTATTCAAATTTGCTGGATGTGGTTTGTGTGTTTATTTTAACAGTTGTTTGTGTGTGTGTGTGTGTGTGTGTGTCCATGCATTACCTGTGAGCCAGACTGTACATCCTCTGAAACCTCTTCTGGTTCCCACGACCTGCCCTCTCTTGCTGCGGCTGACATGATGGGCCTGGTAAACCACATTAGTGGACTTTTGCAGAACCTACAAACACACATGCATAGTACATACCAACGTTTAGAGCAAATTTTAGTGTAGTATTAGAATTTTATATATCTAAGCACATGAATACACAATGAGCTTTGATACTCCATTTACATTTTCAACTTAAGTTATATTTACGCCTTTGGTAGACACTTTTGCACATATTGATATCAAGGAAGTTTTTTTTTTTTTTTGTGGTTCCATTAATGATTATTGTACACCTTTAAGGAATAAATATATATATATAAAAAAAATGCAAACAATTTTTGCATTTATGCACATTTTTAATGCCTTTTTTACAGTGTTTTAGAAGCTGTTCAGTTCTGGTATTTAATAGCAACTGCTTCCAGGCTGAAGCTTTCACGAGAATCTGTTTCCTTGATTTTTTTTAAAGAAGAAATGAACACTTTTATTTATCAAGAATGAATAAAATCAATAATCACAATTTTACAGAGGATTTCTATTTCATATAAATGCTGTTCTTTTGAACTTTCTATTCATCAAAAAATTGAAAAAAAATTAGCATGGTTTCCACAAAAATATTAAATATTAACGATTTTCAAAATTGATAATAAGAACTGTATATCTTGAGCACCAAATCAATATATTAGAATGATTTCTGAATTCAGCTCCCATCACAGGAAGAAATTACATTTTAAAATATATAAAAAAAAAAGAAATATTTTATATTTTCTATATAAAAATAGAAAGTAACTATTTTAAAATGTTATAATGTGAAACTGCTGTTTTACTGTATTTTTGTATCAAATAAATGCAGCCTTGGTGAACATAAGATACTTCTTTCAAAAACATCTCACCAACCCCAAAATTTTGAATGGTATTTGTGTGGGGGGAAGAAATCAAAGCAATGGACACAATTTTTTCAATATGTCTTTAGTATTCACAAAGATGAAACAGATATAAATCAAATCATATGCAAATTACTTCTCTTTTCCTGGTTTGGGAAATCCACAGTAGCTGTTTATAAAGCTGCAGGAAAACCACTGCTTTATAAACAGACCATTATATTCATTAACTAGGAATGCATCAACTTTGGATAGGACACACACCCTTACACAGGGTTAGATATGAAATTCTTGCTGGCTGTTATGCGTCAGATAAAAAAAAAAGGGATAAATCATGCATTTACAACTCAGTCAATGACATGAATTAGCTACACACTCACACACAGCCTTTTCACCCAGTCTCAAATTTACTTGTAGAGTGCTTGAAAAACAAATAGATTCATTCATTACTGACTTCCAGTGAATCCTACTGACAGAGCACCTCTCTTAAATACATGCTTTTTCCCTTTTATTTTCTCTGTTAAACCAGGCATGCAGTGCCTGTATAGCCTTTTATGGATGAAAAGTGTAGATGTCAAAGATAACAGCCTGAATATATGAATGACTGGCATTAAATCAACTAAATAAACTCGGACCTCTGAACAGAGTCTAACAGTCTCTGAATCTTTGTACGCCCGGTACACGTCTTACTGGTTGCAGGTGTCATATTTCAGTGTTTTCTAAGACAACAGATCTGTGTCGAAAAATCTCTGTTTTTTCTGGCTATCCATAACGAAAAGGAATGTGGAGGGGCTTCTTTGTCCTTTTGAGTAATATGTGACAGAGAATGCAGCCATTTTAGAAGCTTGATTCCTGCTGATTTATCACTGAAATCACAGTACTTCAAGGTAGTGTTATTAATTTAGTTATCATTTGAAGTGATTTCTAAAATGTTAAAATTGTATTTTAAAAATCTATTGAAAATGTATTGAAAAAAAAAACTCCCAGGTGTTTTACTCGTATCTCTGAGAAGGACTTTTTACATAAATCTTAATATAAACTTAAACATTTATCTGAAAGTTTATAAACTCAATATAAAGGAATGCAGCTTGCATGCACGAAAACACCCAAACAACCAAGTGTAATACTTTTCCTCAAGTGCAGTGTGCCTCACTAACTGAACTCTGATTCATGACTCGGATTAACTGACATTAACTTTAAAACAACAGTAATACTGCAAGCATATTTTTAAAATATTTTTTATAGATGTAACCGTGGTATATTTCCAAACATTACAAGAAAAAAAATTATATCTGAATATTTTCTGGAATTTTATAAATAACGATAATTAGATGATATATTGATGAGCGTGTTATTGTGCTGGTATTTTGGCATGTTATTGTGAGAGTGTTATTGTGCTCATATTCTGTGAGGAGGTTAGTTTGCAAGAGTAACAGAAATTAACTTTTCCAATAAGTTTACATTGATTTTTACCTTTTATGTGCATTTTTACCTTTATAAGGCAGTTTTTTCTAAACCAATTAAATGTATGCATCCTCTTTTGTGACAAATTCTTACATTTAATCAGTCAATTCAAATAGTAAGACATAGGGCTACCAATCAAATGAAATCAGTATCAACAAAATTTGTTTGCAATGCAGAGGTTGCACAGAATCTGATGCATTTAGATGCATTCACACAGACTGTGTAATAATGCAGGACATGAATGCCGTTAACCTGCAGTTACAAATGCATAAATAATGTTTTGATGTTTTAAAAACAAAATGTACAATAGTGATATTTGAGGGGGGTGGGGGGTAATATACTTTAAATATAAACATAAAATCGCCAGTAGGTGGCGGCAAATCACTGCATGAGTGAGTCATTGAGTCATTCATTCAACCGATTCGTTCAAACAGCTTATTGATTCAGTAAGGAAACATAGTCGTGTGTTACTCAGAGCAAAACAGTTCTGCTGTGACTGTTTGAAGGGAGATTCTAGGATTTTAATTTTAGGGGGGCTCAGCCCCCAATGAGGGTATAATAATAAAGAAATAATAAATAAAATAAAATAATGTTTGACTAATAGGTTAGGGTGGTATACTAAACTTATTGCAGTATTCCACTGTATTGCATAAGTTAGATGGGTATAATATTTGAGTACTGAATAAGCCAAATACAAGTCTTCCTTATCACACACACGCACACGCACACACACACACCTGTTTATTGTACAAACACAAAATTGTACTGTTTGCATTTTTAAACAAACCTCTTTCTATGCTCAAGTAGGTCTGTCACTGTCTTCAGTCATTTCTGTGCATGACTGTATGGGAATTAATGCCACAATAACTGTAATATGTTTTATACTGAAAGTTCAATTTTCAAATGAAAATAGCAACATGATCGTTTGATGTGTTCATATGAGTTAAGGGTTAGGTTACATTTTCGCTGGAGGAAACAGCTGTGGTGTGATGAGGGGTGAACGGAGCGAAAACTTTACAGTATATGGGAAACCGATTGCTCCCCCATGACATTTTGTATGACAAAGAACTGCACAGATGCAGATATTATAACAATCTATCGATAAACACACACCTTGTCCTCTGTTTCTCGCTCACGCTGCCGCGGTCTGCGGATTGAAGAACGCGCTGAAAGACGGGGATGCGCCGAAGTCTGCCGGCGTTTTCATATGAAATTTAACGGGGACTGAGGCGATCACGACGAATTCGTGTACAGTTTATGGAGCTAATCGCAAAATTTTTAGGGGGGCTGAGTAGAAATTTTGAGGGGGCTAAAGCCCCCCTAAAAATGGCCTTGCGGCGCCCATGTTTGAAACTATTTTCGTTGTCGAAATAGAGCAAAAGCAGGAACTTGTCTATAAAATGTAAGTCAATTAATATTAACTTCTTGTTTATTGAACTTTTATAAAATCAATATCACATTTGCAATCGTACTGATATTTGGAGAAAAAAACTGTAGGCTAGCTACTCTTTGTGTGATATTATATCAGCTGATATAAATATAAAAGACTATATCAGCTGATATATATATATAAAAGACATAAAAGTCATACGTGTGCATATTTGCCCCCTTATATATATATATATATATATATATATACACACTCTCTCACAAACAGACACACACGTTTACTTAGCTATCTAAATGGGGACATTACATAGACTTCTATTGTTTTATATACAGATAGTTATACTGTGTATATGTACACATCACATTCATCTCAAAACGTTCTTAAACTTTTTTGTAGCCTACATTTTGTACTATTCCAGTAATATCATAATTTTGTGATATAGCAGTTCATTAAAAAGTGAACAATCAAACCACACTGGCCTACATTTAGACAAGAATAACTATCATGAAAACACATTTAACTAAAAATTGAAAGTTGACAAAGATCATGCATGATGTCACAAGTTACAATGTCAAGTTTTTAATGGTAGGCTATAAATGCATAGCTCAATGTACTAATTTCAGTACTAATACAGAAATATCAAACCGTTATTTTGTTCAGTATTACATTTTACAGTTTTCATTAATTGTTCTTTGCATTACTTCATAATTAAAACGGTTATGATGAAAAATGTTTACAATTCTTTACATTTATTTACAAGGCATGTTTAATGGCAGGTTTCCATTGTGACAACTGTGCACCAAGGACAACGTGTATTCAGTGAACTATAATGTCAATAAAGTACAAGTAGTAGAAGTAGTCAAAACGTGTGAAAACGAGTCACATTTCTGTTTAGTATTCATGATTATTTTATTAATTATCTTTTTAATTAGTTCTCTTATTTCAGTGTTATAACCTATACATTTAATGATGTTTTTTTAAAGCCAGTAGCCTATGTCTAGCCTTACATTGACTTGCAGCAGAGCGCTTGCCCAATATCTTCCCAAATGATCGCAGGCAGTTAATTAACATGAAAAAAGTTAGCTGACATTTCCTAGTCCGTGCATCTCAGACGTCCCCTGCAAAACACACCGAATGCCTGAGGACCGCCAAAGAAGAAAATACAGCCCTGACAAAATAAACAATCCACTACAGAGAAGTTTTGCTACGGGCTTTCTGTCTAATCTCACCGGTTTTGGTGTTGCATTTCCAGGCATCTCACTCCGGTAGTGAAGTGCGCTCGGGATTGGACCTTCGCTCGGAGGCGGGACAGAACGAACTCGCAGGTGAACTTCTTGAAGGTAGTTTGTGGAGACGCGGAAAGAGAAGTGTTTTTAAGAGTGTCGCGAGACACGTCACATTCTAACGGCCCTGCCCTCGTCCAACCTCCCGGCTCCCGCAATCTGCATACGGCTGAATGGAGAGCAGTGTACCGGTGTGAGACTGCACTGAGGAGGAGGAGGATGTGAAGAGAAAAAGAACCCCTTGTTCTGCATTCATGTGTAAAATTAAAATGACTTTTTGGGCAGAGTACAAATGATTTAACGACTTTTCAACGAGTCGACTTTTTAAGGGAATTTCTGTCTATGATTTTCTATTTTCAAATTGCCTTCAACTACCTAAAAGACTTTTTAAACAAAACCGTTTTGTATTATGAAAAATAAAATGACAATTCCTATCTATCTATCTGTCTATCTATCTATCTATCTATCTATCTATCTATCTATCTATCTATCTATCACAAGAAACTTTCAACTTGGAATCAAGTTTGCTCCTAAGCAGGGGCGGATTTAGTGATTTGGGGGCCCCAGGCAAAATACAGGAATGGGGCCATATACAATTTCACACATTTACAACCTTGAGGTTCCTTTCACTGTTGCTCGCTGCTGCACGACCGTGTCCCATAGTTGTGTCTAATCTTTTAGATTTTTCATGTACATGTTATAAATAAAGGATTTCTTTAATGTTGTAAATCCCTTGTTCACATTTAAACAGGTTATAATAGTATTAGAGTAGGT
>NW_015540946.1:1369278-1376440 GCF_001515605.1 Sinocyclocheilus anshuiensis
AATGAAAATTAAACAAACCCTTTAATTTTTGTACATTCAAAATGCTACACAACAGAAGTTTACTGTGTAACGAGCAATGTCACGGAATTCGTCAAATATTGAATGAATAAATCAAATGCAATTCAGTACACTTCAATCAAACCGCGATATGGACTAGTGTATGTGAATATTAAATGGAAAAAATACTATTTAGCTACTACAGACGACAACCGCGAGCGTTGCGCGTGCTTCAATAGCAAACGAAACGCGGGTGTGCGCCGTTCATTCCGCGTTACACAGTAAATTTTTTTATGAATAGATTCAGGGATTCCGTCCCCATTTTCTACATCGCCCTACTTTTGCGAAGAAGCACGTTCAACGCGGACGCACAGACGGTTGTCGTGCTAATGAACACCAGAGCAACCACTTGTGCGTCCGCACTAAACACGCATCTCGCATATAAAAAGCATTTTAGGGGGCCCTTGGCTTTTGGGGGCCCAAGGCGGTCGCCTACCTTTGCCTAATCCAGTTTATTTCTATCTATCTATCTATCTATCTATCTATCTATCTATCATAAGAAACTTTCAACTTGGAATCAAGTTTGCTCATAAGGTCCAGTTTATTGTACTTGCGTAACAAACTGACAAATCATACCACATATAAAATAATTTCAAGGTTCCCACACCTTTTGTCCAATGAGTTTCCATGACATTTCCAGCCCTTCCTGATTAACGGTAAAAAAAAAAAAAGAAAAAAAGTTAAAACGTTAAGTAATTGAATTCACCGAGTAATTCTAGTCTAGATATTTTAGAGCATAACTACAAAAAAAAGCATATTCACATTTTATTAACCTTCATTAATTTCGTAAGAACAAGATTGCATGGAAATTAAATTTGCTGAATTTGAAATGTTTTTACACACACACACACACACACACACACACACACACACACACACACACACACAGTCTTCGAATAAAATTATAATAGATATTATATTAGATATTGGATATATAAAATAAGCTTTGGTCTGAAAAGATTTTATATATATATATATATATATATATATATATATATACATACATACACAACTGACTAAAACATTAACAGAAATACTATATAAGTAAGCAACAGAGGCCTCAGGACTCTTTACCAAAACCAGCAAGTTACAATTCAGTCATGTAATCAAAGTACAGTCGAAAGTTCATTGCTTAGAAATACAGTATGTGTGAAATGTCAAATATAGTTATTTGATTGGATGGTTGGTCAGAGCTGATTTGTCAGCTCTGGAATTTGAGGTCTCTTACAGGTCCATAACATTAGAAAGTAATACTGTGGGGTCATATTTGGATATACTGTATATAATTAATATGTAAAAATATTTTCTTTCATTTACTGTTCTATCAACAATAAAATGTTGTATAACCTATTTAAACTTTTTATGCTGGTTGTTGCTTCTATGAAAATGTCAGTCAGCTGGCCTTTGTGATGTGTTGTACTTTTATGTTCAGGAATTGTTAATTTTACACACAGTCTCTTGGTCACAACCCTCCAGCAGAGCACGGTAGCGTTTCTTCACATCCTCATACATTGGGACGGGGTCGGCGAGTCCAGGCAAGGTCAAAGATTTCTCATTGAGTCGCGCACCCATTCTAATCCCCTCCGGGCATTTATACAGCACTACCAGCAGGTTGGCAGCGTATGGCACAATGTTCCCACTTCTAAATATTCTGTTCTTCTGGGTTGCAAAGTTAGTTGAGCTGAGAGGGATATCATCCTTGAACAGATCCAGCAGGGTGAGGAGGGGTAACAGCGTCTCAGCATGGCCGACCTGCACGGTCACAGCCTCCGATAGAGCACCATCTGAGCTGAGAAAGAGACAGTAACCAACAATAATACAGAATTAAACAGAGAAAAGAGAGAACACCTTGAACCCTTGTATTAGGTTAAAGGGTTAGTTCACCCAAAAATGAAAATTCTGTCATTAATTACTCACCCTCATGTCGTTCTAAATTGGGAGGACCTCCGTTCATCTTCGGAACAGAAATTAAGATATTTTTGATGAATTCGGAGAACTCGCTGACCCTCCCATAGACAGCAATGTAATTACCACGATCAAAGTCCAGAAACGTAGCAAGGAGATCGGTAAAATTATCCATGTGACATCAAGGGTTCAACTGTAATTTTACGAAGCTATGAGAATACTTTTTGTACGCAAAGAAAACAAAAATAACGACTTTATTCAACAATTCGTCTCCTCCGCGTCACCCTGGTAAACAGCGTAAGCTATTCTGTGTCAGCTGCGTCATGCGACACAGAATAGCTCACGCTGTTTGCGTTCAGTGGATATTCTCCAAAATGGCACCAGGGTGACGCGGAGGAGACATTGTTGAATAAAGTCATTATTTTTGTTTTCTTTGCATACAAAAAGTATTCTCGTAGCTTCGTAAAATTACAATTGAACCCCTGATGTCACATGGATTATTTTAACGATCTCCTTGCTACGTTTCTGGAAGTTGATCGTGGTAGTACCCTTGCTGTCTATGGGAGGGTCAAAGAGCTCTCAGAGCTCTCAGAATTCATCAAAAATATCTTAATTTGTGTTCCAAGGATGAACGGAGGTCTTACCGGTTTAGAATGACATGAGGGTGAGTAATTAATGACAGAATTTTCATTTTTGGGTGAACTAACCCTTTTAAAAAATGTGTATTTATCGTTATTGTTGGGGATAAACTGACTGCAATTGGATTCAATACAATTAATCAAAAATCACTTTATGAAAAATAGAAAAGAATCAGATAAAATCAATAAACATTTAATATTATTAGTCCTCAAACATTACAAAAAATAAATATTTTGTTTTCATAAACTATGAATCTTATAAACAGTACTGCAACTATTTTTAAACATTTTAAAAGAAGTGTGGAACAACACTTCTTCTGCATGCTTTACTGAAGCTCAAACAGTAGAGCATGTTGTTTGTACTGCCAAGGTCATGGGTTCGATTCTCAGCAAACTGAACATGCATGAACTAATAAAAAATGTATGCTTTCAATGCAGTCAAGTTTCTTTCGATAAAAGTGTCTGCAACATGCATAAATGTAAATAGAAATACACTCTGAGGGTAGTTGAGAAACTTATTTCAGGTCTGTGCAGCTGCCTTTAACCATGTAAGTATGCGGGTCAAATTGACAGCAAACATAATAATTGTAATATAAATTTTGTACGCATATTTCACAACAGGTCAGTGTGTCGACACTTTACAGGCATTATCATGACCCTAAATGAGAAAAGTCACAAAATGTCAAGGAGAAAACCATGATTTACCTAGAATTACAGACAACTCTAAAAATCTAAATACGTCAAACTGACATACAACCTAAAACAAGGGTTAATCTTGCCACAAAAAAACAAAACAAAAATGCAATACTCTACATTATCTACCTTAAACAGTTCTGAATGCATGTCCTTAAAGTTTAATTCAGAGTTATCTCACATTGCATTTGGCATTACAAAGCCCAGAGGACTTGAATTACAAATCACTGTTTGGATTTTTCAGATGACATTAGTGTGTGTCTAGGTACTTATACGTCACTGTGGGTTTCTCCCTCCACCACTGATTGTGGAGGAGTGCTCCATAACCTTTGAACATGACCAAAGGTGATCTTTGATAAGAAAAAAGAGAAAAATATCTACATCTATATACACATCAATGGCCTTATACTGACAACAATGAAACAAACACAAAGGGAGTGTGAAAAGGGAGTTCAACACTAATACTAAACGTACTGCACAAGAGAACCAGCAATAAACACTTCCTGCTGTGCAGTCATTCATAAAACACATTCATCATAAATGGGCCTGTGCAGCATTTTCTGAATGTGTAGGTCAAAGTTGTTACCTCATAAATATTTGGCAAAGCCAATTAAAAACTGATGAATGCTAAATAAACAAAACCTTTCACTGCAAATATGCTGACCAGAGGGAGGTAGATTTGTTAGTGGTGATGTCAGCACAAAGTAGTATTATGAAGAGTTTTAGCAAACACTATTTAAATATACACTAGACAGACGTGTTTGACCGTTGTGCTTGTGTTTTGCAACTTGTGCATGACACAGCATTTTACAAACATTACGCTAAAGTAAAAGTAGTTTAACTTTTAGTGAACACATTTTTTTGTGTATACAGTATGTCCATTTCACTGCCCAAAAACACACCCTAACACACACCTTAATGTACATTGAGACTTCTGATTGTTTAAAAACTGGTTAACAGTTGAGGATCATTTGTAATGTTGTCCAACAAAATATAACATATGACTGCTTTACATTTTTTCTTTTTACAAAAACATCTGCAAACAGAATTCTTCAATACACAACTGTAAAGTGATACTTAGAGATGTCTAGGTTGAAAGCTTGCTTGGTTGTCACGGATAGGATGTCTCAAATGGGCTTGTTTGGTCAAACATTAACAGTTGAAGAATATACTCGCTTGATCTAATATTGCAATAACATCATTCTGATGTCAAGCAGTGAGTTTTTAAATGACTGGTACCCTGGACAAAGATGCTTAGGCTTTTATCACACAGCACATGTCTGAATATCATACACAAGAATTTAGATGTGTCAGGGACGTTCACATCATAGCAGTCTACAGTATTTTAGCATCTAATGGAGTATAATTGTTTTATTTGCTTCTTGTCTGATGCTAATAGCTACTTTAAGATTTATTTAGTTATGATGAGCATCAAAAAGAAAAAACAGCCAGATAAACATCAAGAATCGAATGCAAAACATGTTTGGTTGGATTTCTGGAAATGGATAGAGTTGACTAAATTACTTCATTTGAACGTTCCATCATATACTCATCGTGTCATGTTGCGCTACTGTGAGGAGCAAGGAGACGAAGGAGCGAGGAGACGAGGAGTGGAATTCAAACATATAGATTTTAATAACATCCAATTCCAGACGAAGAAGAACAGGCTAGAACTCAAATAGGGTAGATAACGAGGGGCAGACAGGTGAGGAGGATAACTAATAACAAGGAATACCTGGAAATTATAGAACTAAACAGGGACAGGAACAGGAAGGACCAAATAAGGGCAAGGAAGGCACATGGGGAGCAAAACACACACAAAACAAGGAACAGAGTCGGACACATCGTCATGATGTTCTAAACCTATATGACAGCCTTTCCACCGTCAAAAAACAAAAGGAGGATTTTAGCACAATCTTCAAGCTGCTCTTTTCAATACTGGGAAACCAAATAATGACTACAAGATTTCAAGCTAAAAAAAAAGTAAGATATAAGTATGAACAATTTGATAGTATGACTGAAATTTACAGTGTCATACATTCAGAAGTATGGCAAAAGTATCTCAGTAAATAAAGTTACATGAAGTAAATTAGTAAATGAATATTCTCAAATGAATGAAAGGCAAAATGCATACATGTTAATTGTAAATATAAGATCACGTATACTTATTTGTGGATACCCTCAACCATCTAGTTTTATGACACACATCTCCCCCACACCCATGTTGCTTAATTTTCAGTATGAAATTCAAACAGAAAAGGATGTTTAACAGACCCAACAGAATGATGAATAGGAGGATTACTGGTTATTACACAAGATAATTATATCACTATAGCTCCGGTTCAGATGCTGTGTATTCAGTGTAATGTGGCATGTTGAGGCTGTGTGTGTGAAGTGGGCAGTGGGTGTGTGGCTGTATTTGTGGTATGACGCTAGTTAGGCTACAAATTTAACAAGAAACTTCTTTTTTTTTGCATGCTTGACTGCTCTCAAATACTGTAGATATATTACTGGTTAGCAAAACACTCTATCTTTCTGGCTACATTCACACATAGTATTTCGAGATTTATAACGATGTTTGCCATAAGGTTTAACATTCGGTAGCAGACAGGATCAAATCAAACAATGGGCAGGTAACCAAAGTCAAAGTCAATGCCCTTTGATGGCCTTGAGTAATGACAGATAATGATAGCAAATATCATCATCTCAACCTTCTCTGGTTATATTGGTTGTATTTTTTTTCTTTCTTCACACCTCAAACACTTTTTTGATCACACAATGTCCAAATTTTCTGCAATTTTGCATAAGCTGAGAGAGGTTGACAGATGTAACATTATTAGTGACTGACAACAAAGAACAACCGAAACATGTGTCTCATGCAGGGGCTTCACTAGGCCCTTTTAAGGGGGTTTCAGTCTCCTTTAAAGACTCATATGGAAATGGTGGCAAGTTTCGCCTCCTCCCTGTCTTCTAGTCAGCATTATTCACCATTTTCTTCAGTCTGCAGAGGCGCAGCGATAGCGCCAGAAGCAGAGGACAAGGTGTGTGCATTTATTGATAGATTGTTACGATATCTGCATCTGTCTAATTCTTTGTCATAAATGCAGTTTACATAACGTGATGCTGGAGCAATACAAGACAGTAATTTGAGTTGATACAAAGGAAGATTTTAGATTATTCAACAGAAACTTTAAATATTGTTATCTGAACAACATTTGTGAATCTAAGCTGATTTTACAAAAGATTTGTGAAAAGTTGTGATAGCAAATCATGAAAATAATTTGATGTCATTTTAAATTATAGAAGTGGTAAATTGATAGATTCATGTGCTTTTATTTCTTTATTTTTTAAATAGAAAACAAAAAAGGAATGGTTTAATATAGGGCAGATTAAACATACTGTCAATCTAGACAATTACAGTAATATAAGGTTTGTCTATATTCTAAATGAATATTAATGAATATGATATAGTTAGTTAAAGGGGTCATATGATGCTTTTTTAAAGATCATTATTTTGTGTATTTGGTGTAACAGAATATGTTGACATGCTTTAATGTTCAAAAAACACATTATTTTTCAAATACTGTACATTATTGTAGGTCCTATATGCCCCGCCTCTCTCAAACGCTTCGTTTTCTACAAAGTCCCTCCTTCCGACAAGCGCAGTCTGCTCTGATTAGCCAGCTGACCCAGTGCATTGTGATTGGCCGAACACCGCAAGCACTCGTCGGAAATGTAACGCCCCTTACCATAATCGTGAGCTTCATCTTTCAAAATAAATGTAAAGACAGTAAATAATGTCATTAGTTTTACCATCAGTTCAAGCCCGAAAGGGGAACAGACACAGTAATGATGCAGTACACAAGCCG
>NW_015540946.1:1376759-1378172 GCF_001515605.1 Sinocyclocheilus anshuiensis
TATACACACACACATTTTTTTAATCATCTGAGCCCCCTAATATTGAAATCCTAGAATTGTCCCTGGTCTCATGTCATACACTACCATTCAAAAAATTGGGTTTAGTATGATTCCTATTTCATTTAAATGCTATTCTTTTGAACTTTCTATTCATCAAAGAATCCTGAAAAACACATGTATAGCAGCATAACTGTTTTATAACATTAATAAAAATGTTTTATTAATGTTATAATAAAGCCTTGGTGACCTTGGTTGTCTACTGTTATTTTGTTCATACAGCTCATATCAGTTGAATTTGTTCCTAAAATTCCATTGAAAAGAGTTAAGAAAGAGTTTTGCAACCAACTCTTTCTCCCTTTTGCTCCTGTGAATTGGTTTCTTAGCTGAAAGACTAAACAAAGACACAGGGTGAAACGGATGTTCCCACGACACCCTCACAGCTAAAATCTACTAGCTAAAAAAAATAGGCTTTTTCCAGTGCTGTCTGTTTGTACCTGTTGATCTTATTCAATTACTTCTCAGCCATAATAACTGATACTGCTGTGAAAGCAGGTACCAGACATTCTATTCTTTCTCAGAAAGGAGAGCTGGTCCCTGGCTCTTTTGTGGGAATAAAACTTTGAGGTATTTTTTTTCCCTCAAGCACATTGTGAAACAAAAATAAAAGGTTTTAACTTAAAGGGATAGTTCACCCAAAAATGAAAATTTGATGTTTATCTGCTTACCCCCAGGGCATCCAAGATGTAGGTGACTTTGTTTCTTCAGTAGAACACAAACGGAGATTTTTGACTCCAGCCGTTGCAGTCTATCAGTCGTATAATGCATAGCAATGGTAACAAAATCTATGAGAGTAAAAAAAACATGCACAGACAAATCCAAATTAAACCCTGCGGCTCGTGATGACACATTGATGTCCTAAGACACGAAACGATCGGTTTGTGCCAGAAACCGAACAGTATTTATATCATATTTTACCTCTAATACACCACTATGTCCAACTGCTTTGAGTACGCGCACGGCATCCGGTGTGTACGCGCTCTGACATAGTTTACGTTAATGGGTGTGTTGATATCCAGCTGAAGAGCAATCAACCATAACTTCAGGCGAGCAGGCTCAGAAGTTGGGAATATGTGGAAAGTCACCACTCCCGAATGAGTTCGCGCGAGAAAGAAATCTTTTAGTTTTAAGTCGGTTTGAACAATCCGGATAAGCGCAAATAAGTACCATTTTGATTAGCCGTCGTACCTACAATGACTGTGCACTGTGTAAACAATGAGTGATGTATACGCGCGAGAGATCACTTCCGGCGCTTGCGTAAACTACGCCGGAGTGCGTACACACCTCACGCACTGGATGCCGTGCACGCGCTCAAAGCAGTTGGACATAGTGGTGTATTAGAGGCAAAATATGATA
>NW_015540946.1:1378631-1387865 GCF_001515605.1 Sinocyclocheilus anshuiensis
CTACAATGACTGTGCACTGTGTAAACAATGAGTGATGTATACGCGCGAGAGATCACTTCCGGCGCTTGCGTAAACTACGCCGGAGTGCGTACACACCTCACGCACTGGATGCCGTGCACGCGCTCAAAGCAGTTGGACATAGTGGTGTATTAGAGGTAAAATATGATATAAATACTGTTCGGTTTCTCGCACAATTTGGTCGTTTCGTGTCTTAGGACATCAATGTGTCGTCACGAGCCGCAGGGTTTAATTTGGATTTGTCTGTGCATGTTTTTTTTACTCTCATAGATTTTGTTACCATTGCCATGTATTATACGACTGATAGACTGCAACAGCTGGAGTTAAAAATCTCCGTTTGTGTTCTACTGAAGAAACATCTGAAGAGGCATCTTGGATGCCCTGGGGGTAAGCAGATAAACATCAAATCATTTTTGGGTGAACTATCCCTTTAAGAAACAACAGCACAATGGCAAATAGATGTAGATGGATTTTTGAATAAAATAGAAATTGTATTAGATTTTTCTTATATGCACTATATAAAGACAAGAGAGACGTCACTGCTCTTACTTGATCTGGGCTACAACTTGGTCAAGACGATGGAAAAGATCATGGAAGAGGATGCAGCTAGACTTGCTGTTGATATCATGCCCATAGCTTCGCTTCCAGTACTGTTTCAGGTCACCAGCATACTCCATCACCTTAAAAGACAGAACACAGTGCTTTCAAACATCTACAGGTACTGGTACATATGACCTCTCACCGGTGTGCAACAATATTCAGAAAGACATTGTCATTATTAGAGTAGCATTCTGAATTTAAAATCTAAATTGGTCTAAAAATAAAAGTTTTTTTCTCAAAACATACACTACCATTCAAAGGTTTGGGGTTGGTAAGATTAAAAAAAACATTTTTTTAAATGTAGTCTCTTATGCTTACCAAGGCTGCATTTATTTGCTCAAAAATACAGTGAAACAGTAATACTGTGAAATATTATTACAATTTAAAATAACTGTTTTATATTTTATTCTTGTGATGGCAAAGCTGAATTTTCAGCTGCCACTACTCCAGTCATCAGTGTCAAATGATCCTCAGAAATCATTCTAAAATGCTGCTTTGGTGCTCAATAAACATTTCATATTATTATCAATGCTGAAAACTGTTGTGTTGCTTAATATTTTTGTGGAAAACGTGATGAATAGAAAGTTCAGCACAGCATTAATTATAGGGTTTTTTTTTAGAAATAGGATTTTTTTTGTATAAAAGTAAAGGTGTTTACTGTCACTTCTCATTCATTTATTAATTCTTAAGTTATAGGGCTCGGCAGAGAGAGCACTTCACTCACATTTGCGACTAAAAATAGATGTGTGCGAACTGGAAAATGTATTTAGGAGCAACTTACACGGTAATTTCTTCAAATTACTTATGGATAAACAGCGATTCAGCCTCATATGATTATTGAACTTTAAAAAAGGCGTTGATTAAGCACAGATGAGAAGGCGGAACGAATGAAGGAGACGTGCTGAATGAAAGCGCACATTCGGCACTAGAGGGCGCTGACGGAGGCAGAAATGCAGCCGTTACCCAGGCAACCCTGTAAACAAAGCAGCTAGGCTGTTTTCTGTTTCAAACAGCCATTTAGATATTTATATTCGCTTTAGTCTTCACCATTGCACCAAATAATTAATACTTAAAGACTTAAGCTATTTATTTTCAAACGTAAACTTTTTTTATTGTATTTTAATCTAACCTAAAACACGGCCTAGCTACCTATATATTGACTGAATCGTTATTATTGTTCGGTAACACTTAACAGGTTCCATTAACATTATTTAACTACATTAGTTAACATGAAATAACAATGACTGCATTAATTAATTTCAAATCATGTTAATTTCAACTTTTAATAATACAATATAAAATCAAAAGTTGTGTCTGCTAATATTATTTAATGGCGTTAAAATGAACTAACAATAAATAGTTGTATTTTTATTAATCAACGTTAACAAATAATATTCACAACTATAACAGTTATCTATTGCACATTGTTAGTTAATGTTAACCATCTTTAAATAAAGTTAACTAATGGGACCTTATTGTAAAGAGTTACCTATTATTATTTCGTTCATTTGAACTTTAATCTTTTGTACTCTAATCTTGAAACACTTGTTTACTTAATATTTTTGTGTATTTTTTTAAATAAAGTATTTCTTTAGTAAAATATCTTTAATAAAGTTATTTAACCTGTTAGGAGGAGAACACTTTTTTTTACTTACTAAATTATATATTGTGATAAAACCATATACCGTGATAAAAGCTTCAACGACTATTATGAAAATTTGATACCATCACATACCTAATGTACATAAAATAGGATTATTAATAATTACATAATCAGCCTATTAAATAGAGTCTGAAGCAAAATTATATAAAAACCTTGTGTACTTTCTGTATTCAGATAAATTAAATAATCGTGTTTGTAAAGGTCTCCTTATATCCCCTTATTAAGCTAAAACACATCATTTGAAAAATTTGCATTGTGCCCCTAAATTTTTATATATATACTATATATAAGTATATACAGTGGGTACGGAAAGTATTCAGACCCCCTTAAATTTTTCACTCTTTGTTATATTGCAGCCATTTGAAAAATTGAAGGGGGTCTGAATACTTTCCGTACCCACTGTATATATACTATATGTAGGAAATGTTTTATTTCTTAAATAAAACCTCCCAGGAAAAGTAAAGATAGGCAAACAGAAGAACTGCGCTGTTCCAGTACCTGTGCATCTACCTTGTCAAACAACTGGCACCAGGGTGAGTTCAGATCATGGATAGTAAACTCATATGCACACAGGAAGAAAGCTGCTTCCACTGAATCTGTAAAGCAAAACAATGTGTCATTTGCTAACGCATTAGACAGTAGACCAAATTAGACAGTAAATTGTACATTTCTTTATGCAATGTTAATTCTTTGTTATGTCTGGATATTTGATAAAAATGTGTTTGTGTATATGACAATCTAATATTTTTGCACTTTCACTAAGTTATTAAAAACAATAAACACTGCCATCTAATGGTCATACTAAAGACTGCAGTAGCTACAATATGCTAAATTCTTTCCCGCTCTCTCTATCTCTCACTCACTGTTTGTGCATTGATATACAACTGCTGACAGCAGCAGATCAAGTGAGCAGCCCTGACCTCTAAACTCTCTAAGTAAATCCTGCTTCATCAACTGTGGAATGGTTTTCTTGCTTTTGTGCTTCTCATTCCCAAATGTTCCCATCTTAATTCTATTTTTGAGAGTAAAAGCTACAGCAAACTGTCAAAATAAACTGAAGTATTTCATATGGAAACCCAGTGCTTCAATCTATTTCACCAAAATAAACTGAAATGATATGGATACTGTCCCACTATTTTTTTATTCAAGAAGAAAATGTAAGTGCAAAATAGGAGAAGTATTTTAACCTCATAAGCATACATATTTCAACAGGTCAAACAGAAAAGGTGCTGGAATTCAAAATAAAAAAAATCAAATCAATGTGTGTCTGTTTGCTGAAAACTTCTAACTTATCTAACCTATGGGACATATTAGTGCTGTGGTTGCAATGCATATGTAAAATTTTGAACTTTGGAAGCCCAGCCCGGTCAACCAATTCGAGTTACGGACTTGGAATCTCTTAATCTTTTAGATTTCCAACCATTTTAGTTTGTAGATTTATTTTTTTATATATTTATAAATAACCTCAAGAATTTCTAATCCAATTTGAATGATGCTTTACATGCATCCTCACTGCACAGAAATATTTGAAAAGGCAAACAATGGTAGTTACTAGAAAAATTAGCCTATGTTTCTGTCTTTAGGTTCTCATCTAAAAATGCTTATTTTACATATCAGTCTCACATGCAATCGGGAAGGAAGTGTGTGTAATAATATTCGGATGTGCAGAGTTTTGTGGTTGTGGTTGCAAGGACATTACATTTAGAGGGAACTGAATTTGCCACATATTTTCTGAAATTGGTGGTAGTACAACAGCTCTTTCCATAAAACAAAACCAACATATCAAATTGAAGTGGTCTGCAAAGTTACGACACTCAAAGTTCAATGCAAAGGGAGATATTTTCTTTTAAAGTAATCGCTGTTAAGGACTACAAAAAAAGACAGGTAGGTACTACAACACACTTCTTCCCAGGTTTGTGACATCACTAACCCCGATGTTTACAGAAACCCTGCCCCCAGGAACATGCAACCACCCGTAATGGTAAGGGGGCGTGACAAACAAACCATTATCACATTTCTAAACTGCACAGCGACATTTTGGACACTGCTTTATTTCAGCATTTGTGACTGAGTAAAAAGGTCATGATCATATTAAGTCATCACTGACCATCGGTGATGCTGGCGTAAGGGACCTCCAGCCTGTCAGCCATTTTCTCCATTACTCTTTTCATCTCAGGGCCTTCATTAAAACGTTTCACTTCCTCCAAGGCGCTCTTGTTGTTCTCCACTTCTTTCACAAACCGTTCGCACTGGTCAAAGTAACGCATTAAAGCGTCATTAACAGCAGGTTCCAACTCAACTAGAAAATGAAACAAATAAATACATTTAAAAAATAAAACATGATGAATTGACATTACAAATTTACAACGCTGGCACTACAACTCTTAAAACCAGACTTTATGCTGCTTTGTAATCTTATTTTATCAGTTGGGGAAGTTAAATTCAGCATAGATTTCTAATAAAAATTGGGTTGATCAAAACACTAATTGATCAAAATAGATTTGCTTTTGTGGACGTGTTTTCTGTGTTTGTCTGTCCATTTAGCTACAAGTTTCTTTGCTTGTGTGGGAATTGTAAGTATATACTTTATGTGTGCTCATCAAGGCAACAAACACAACCAACTGTTGAAGGTCCACATAAGCATATTTAAGTTTTCAGATACCCTAAAATCTATTTAATATGTGTTTGTGCCTCCTTAGAGTGTATTCGATCAAATATGTGTAATTCAACAATTGGCAACCATATGACTTTAAAATTATGTGTAATGCATAAACAGGTATCACATCATTGAATACGCATTAGTGTAGAGCAGGGGTGCCCAAACTCGGTCCTGGAGGGTTTAGCTCCAACTTGCCTCAACACACCTGCCTGGAAGTTTCTAGTATGACTAGTAAGAGCTTGATTAGCTGGTTCAGGTGTGTCTAATAATTGGGGTTGGAGCTCAACTCTGCAGGACACCGGCCCTCCAGGACCGAGTTTGGGCACCCCTGGTGTAGAGCAAAGTGTAGGTGATAAGACAATAATGATTTCTGTGAATATTGATATATCAGTCAGGAGACACATTACTGTGGCCTTTTTCAAAGGAAAAATCTGGAGAAGACTAAAGCAAAAGTCTCCATTTGCTCTTCACTGAAGCCCCTGTCAATGAAATACAACTGAATTAGATATTTTTTAAATTTTTATATGAGAATTGAAACAGGCACTTGATAGAACTGAAAAGTGCAAGTCTCCATTTTCTCTTCACTGAATCTCACAGCTGTTGAGAAGAAACAATGAGTACTAGGCCTATTGCAAATTTTGTACGAAGAACCAAGATTATAGACTAGGGCTAAATTAAGCATATGTTCATGCTGGAAAACAGTGATTTAACAGTAGGGCATGCAGATGATTCAGTGCTTGAGGTAACTGCAGGGCTGGTCCTCAAGCATTACCTTTTATGCTGAGTCCTTTCATTAGTCCCTCTCTGAAAGCGATGGTACTGTTCACACACCTGTGCTTGGAGCTGGTGATCAGTTTCACGCGTCCGTTACGCACATTGTCCTCGGTCAGCAAAGAAGGGAACCATTTGATGAGTCTCTGCGCTAGGTGCCTGTGATCCGCACGGCCCTTGTCCACCAGTCGCCCGTCCATATCATCCGTGTACCACATCTTCCACTGCGACTTTATCTCTGACAAACAGTTTAAGTTGCCGGTCGCATCACGCACGACGAGATCATAAAATTCGCGCATCTTCTGAATGTTTTTACTGGTCGGGTACCTCGTCCCATGCCGGATTATAGCTGTCAAATGAATTTCGCTGCATTTCGAGGAAGGCAGCGTCACAAGGGAGTTGTTTGTGACCAAAAGATCGTCGATTAAGTACGTGTTGACATCTTCATAGCGACCTTTGGTACCAAAATACCTGGCGATCGCTGGAATAATGCTGATTTTTGGGGATGAGTGGATGCTACAAGAGGACATAAACGCCCAGTAACTTATAATGCAATGAAAAAGAACAAAGCATATGGTTGTTACCACTTGTTTGACCATGTTTGTGTCTTGGGGTGCGTTGCTCGGTGTCTCCTCTCCTTTTGCGCAACTGAAAGGTGACTCATTTCAATGAGACTTTGCTCGCAGGCTGATGTTTGCGGATGTTTACACTGAGGACCTCGGAGATGTTGGCCAAATAGTAGCTTTCCCTGGTATTCTGCTTTCTCTGTCTCTGCATTTGTAATGGTTGCTCTGGTCCTGACAAATAGTAAAATAAATGAAATAATAAATTTACAGAATTAACAGAATTGTGTTATTTCTAGGTCTAGAGACAGGTCATGGAAATTCATATCTTCTATGCTCTGAATACTAGAAAAATTTAATCTACAAATTTAATCTTTAAGTGACGTAAATTCGGTACCAAAGTGACCGTTTTTAACCATGGATGAAGAAAGTCAAGATTTAAAAAACGAAAACAAGTAGAAATTCCATAAATTATTTCACAATATTATCAATACTTAAATGTTTCTGTACTATGTATGAGTTGATTTTGGTTGTAGTAGGCCTAAATAAGTATGTATGTTACTTTGATTAATTACTGTGTCATAACAAAATAATAGTGGTCTTGGATACATCCTCAGTATCCTTCATACCAGTTCCATAGTTGTAGAATTTTTTTTTATAGCCATATAAAATGTGTCACCTAATTTGGTCAAGTAGCCCACTTTCATTGATTGAATTCGTTTAAATTAAATATATGGTTTTGATATAAGATTTTTTTGATATAAAATAAGAGCCAGTGGTGGTTTTGTAGGCAAACATTAATGCCTTGAATTTAATGCGAGCAGCTACTGGTAGCCAGTGCGAATTGATGAAAAGAGGTGTGACATGCGTTCTTTTCGCCTCATTAAAGATTAATCTTGCAGCGGCATTTTGGATTAATTGTAGTGTAAATGTAAATGTAAATTAACCACTTCATATTAGCTCATTTGAATGTGAAAACAGGTAATGTATCACTAGAGCAACCAAGCCCATATATTCAATATATTTAATGTAGACGGATAATTTAATACACTTATATACAGATTAATCCAGTGTTACATTCTGGTTGGACCTCGAAGAGGGGCGGGGCGTTGTGTACTACGTCACGAGCAGTGGGACAAGACGGTATCCCTTCCCTTTCAGTTTCTTCTCGCAGGTCCGACCGCTTTAAATCCTCCCACTGACGCGCACGTCTCCAGCTCGGTATACGCGGCCAAAACACCAACCCCATCACAACACAGTTACACTCTTCTGACGGAGATATATTACGCGACTGCGGGATTGTCAGGAGAGGCGTGTTGTTTTGGCCTGGATCGGGATCGCGTCGGATCGCCTCTGCTCAGGATCGGACGAGCTACAAGTCTTCATTGGAAAAAATAACAACACGGTGAGTTCGACTCAACGGAGCTGTTGATCTTTACTTCTCCCGGGCCTCTCTAAGAACACATTTCGTGTATTTTGACGTCTATTAGTCCTCTATAGGTCTCTTATAACCGCCCACTGTGGACTAAGGGAATTTATTTTCCACTAGGATCGAGTGATCCTTTGCTGTGTAATCTCTCTTTAATCGCTTGCCTAATCTGGACCAGCTCTAAATTATCGTTTCTAAAGGTAAAGAGCTGCTATGACACGACACACCGAGAGGGAATGGCAGCTTTTGCCAAGTATTACCGTAGTGGAAAGCATTTCTCGTAATAGCGCGTGATCTCGATGGCCGTAATAAAGTGTAACGCTTTTCTCGCGCCAGACGCGTCAGTTGACGAGAACCGTAACAATTTATGTCACTCATAATGCTCAGTGACAGCCGGATGAGTCTAGTGCGAAAAAGTGGGCGATTCAATTTGTTAGAGGCTTAGTGGCCCACATGTTGCGTTCTGGGGTTGTTGTTTACGCAGTCCGATTTAACATATCCTATTTAAAATCGTTGCCAAATATGCCACCGAACGATAAAGGGATGATAGGGATCGTTCACCCAAAATGTAAAATTCTGTGCGACAAATATTCAATGACTTTCAAAGGGTCACTTCAAAATTATTTCTGCTTGTAATCTTCTGCGCACAGTAAACCGGTTTTCGTGGTAGTTATCGCTAACCATCTTAAAGACGTTTTATACTAAACACTAACAATTTCCGTGTTATATTGTGAAGTGTAAAGTCTAAGATAAAACGATAAATAATGACAGCACTTAGGCCCAACCCCAATTCTATTTTATACCCCTTCCCCTTCCCCTACCCCTCCGCCTACCCCCTCCCCTTGTCCCTTGAAACAGAGTGTCAAGGGGTAGGGGTGAAAATAGTCCCCTAAGAATTGGGACACCACTACTATGCCGTCACACGTCATCATACGTTGTCTAGCTCCTACAATACACACACCTATACTGGTGTGCTGGTGTGCTGGAAATCCATTTATCCTTTGTTGAAACTTCTGCGTCGTCGTGGAGAACGCAGGTCACGGTTGCTTAGGAATGGCAGACGCCACGAAAGCGCAAGCTCCCGAGCGTTTTGGAAAAAAGGAGAAAGCGGCACGACTGGCATTTTCCACGCGTTTTTAGGCGCGACATGAATGGCCCCAAAGTCTGTCTACACTGGACGTGACAAAGCGACCGTTGCCAATCATTTGAACTTTGTTTGTCAGTACGTCATAAAGAGAACGCGGCATCAGTTTTCTGTCATGATTTGTTGTGCCGCGCTGCATCCAGTGTAGACAGACAGCATCACTGATTATAATGGGTTCATTGTATTTTGTCGCGGCGCTCGCGTCCAGTGTAGACACAGTGAGAGCCATGCAGATGCACGTGAACATTAATTTCTGTTCACTTCTGCGTAGGGCTTGGTAAAAAATATAGATATCTCGATATTAATCGATTCTCATTTTTACGGAACAATATCGATTCTTAAATCCCAAGAATCGATTAGTCTAGCCTGTTTTCAGTTAATGGATGG
>NW_015540946.1:1388089-1398259 GCF_001515605.1 Sinocyclocheilus anshuiensis
TTATAAATTTTAATTTATGTTTGAATAAATCCATCAAGTTTTTATGACAGCCACCATTATGTTTATATAAAAAAAAACGAATTGAAGTAGAAATATGTAATTGTAACTTTATTATTTTAAAAACTTAATTAAGTGTAATTTTAACAAATCAGTCAATTTTAACCTTCAATATTATAGTAATGTAGTATCAACTGACTCTCATGTATATTTTATAAACAAATGGCCAAGCAAGCGTACGACACTGACAAGGTACGCGATACAGTATAAGACCAAATGCGATTTCAGCACGTCTCCACACAGTAAACAAAACAAGCATTTCCTAGCAACGATAACTGCGCTAAACACTGAAACAAGAAATAAATACACTTACGAGCTGCTTTTAACTTCTGCTGATTGACTGCTTCTCTCAAAGAGTATTTCTTTCTAGCAACGACAATTGCGCTAAATACTGAGACAAGAAATAAATACACTTACGAGCTGCTTTTAACTTCTGCTGATTGACTGCTACTCTCAAAGAGTATATCTTCATACTGTGTTTTGCTGGCGTTTGAACACACTTTCCTGTTTATCACAACAAATACCATCATACGTCCAAATAGTTTTTTGAAACTTTGGCCATGTTTAGCATGAGAATCCAACTCTTTAACAGTGTAAATAACTCAGAATGCATGAAATAGCATTAGACACCCCACCCCTTTTACCTAGATGGCTTCAAGCCAAACATCATTCCAACGTTGTTCCAAACCTGTATGACTTTCCATTTTCCTGTTTTTTTTTGTGGGAATAAAAAAAAAGCAGATGTTAGAAAAACATTCACTTCTTTTCCATACTTTTCCATAAGCTGAAAATGAATAGTGACTGAGTCTGTTATTCTGACTAACTTCTCATTTTGTGTTCTAAGAAAAAAAGAACGTCATATGAGTTTGTAACAACAAAAGGGTGAGCAGAAGACAGAGTACTCATTTTGAGGCAAACTATTCCTTTGAACTTCCAATTTTGTTGAAATGGTGGCACGCAAAATATTATTTGTCCCCGACTTCAGTGAATTCTTTGCACTCTGAATCCAGATACAGTTGAGTAAGACCTTATCTTACATGACCCTCTCTAGATATTCATCTCTAATTGATTAATTGATTTGTCCACTTCAGCTGTAAAACTACTGCTGTGTCTTCACAGTTGATACTTAATTTACTGCCAGCAGTGAGGATTTTGACCTTGTACTCTCTGTTTTACATGGAGAATATCTGGAAGAGAATATTGACCCGTCAAAAGGCTGTAAAACCACATCGTTTTGATAGGAGAGTTAAAACAGTTGGTCTTAAGCCACATAGACAATTGCTTGATCTTTTTGATGACATGGCGAGAACAAAATCTGGAGTCAGATGTTTTCTGTGTTGTTGTGATGGCCACAATTTTGTAGTTTGAATTCTTACAGTTTGTTTCTGTCTAAAGAAGCGCAAGAGTGCCTAAACCACTTTTTTTCTCTCTCAGGAATGACATGCGTTTTGATAGGAGAGTTAAAACGGTCTTAAGCCACATAGACAATTGCTTGATCTTTTTGATGACATGGAGAGAACAAAATCTGGAGTCAGATGTTTTCTGTGTTGTTGTGATGGCCACAATTTTGTAGTTTGAATTCTTACAGTTTGTTTCTGTCTAAAGAAGCGCAAGAGTGCCTAAACCACTTTTTTTCTCTCTCAGGAATGACATGAAACTGGGCCACATCACAGAAGCCATATAGTGAGAAAAAATGTGTTTCTAATTACTGGAAAGGAGAGCAGGAAAAAGGTAGATAACAAAATGCTCACATTGGCGTGTTTCACATATAGGCTTATTTTAAGAAAGATATAAATCTCTGATTTCTCTAGTGAGATGTGTTATTCTACGTATTTATGTAATCTTAAACATTCAGGTAATTTTTTTATTATTATTATTAATTGGTCAGCAACCAGTGGATAGCACAAAAAGCATATTACAAATCAGAATCACAACAAAAAAACAATAATAATATTAACAACAATAATATAAACAAAAGTAACAAAAACATATCAAAAAAAGAAAGAAAAAGAAAATAAAAAAAAATACATACAAAACATTCACATGACATAATGGAGGAAAACAAAAACAACCATGTTCAATTTATATCTCCACATTTTTATAACTAAATAAATAAGTAGGGGTATGTAGATTTATATTTAATTTTTCATATTATTGGTACCATGCTGGGATCTTCACCAACCCCAAAAGATCTTAATGGTTCTTCCCACATTCTGTTAAATAACATAAGTTTACCCACAAGTTGGAATCTTAATTTTTCTAGGGATATAAGGTATTTTATCATAAATAGCCATTCCCTATATAAGGGAGGGCTATCTCCAACCCATTTATTCATAATGGCTGTCCTTGCCAGCATCAACAAAGGATGAATAATGTCTTTATGTTCCTGTAAAGGAGGAGGCAAAATGCCTAGTAAACACATAATAGGTGAAGCTTTAACTGTAACTTTACAAACATCTGAAAGGGCCTCACAATTTAAAATCCAAAATGTTTCCAGCTTCTTACATTCCCACAGACAATGGAATAAAGTACCAAGGGAATTTTTACACTTCATACAGTTAGGTGACACCTGTTTGTTAAATTTGCTATATCTATATGGTGACACATAGGCTTGATGTACTATATAAAACTGCATTTCTCTTAAATTTATTGCAAACAGAAATAGTAACAGGGAGTTTAATAATGTTTTCCCATGAAGCAGCATCAATATCGTACCCAGTGTGTTTACTCCAAGATTTCTGGAGATCAATAAGCTTGTTCTGCCTATGCTCATATAACATTGAGTAAAATTTAGATACAAATTTTTGAGTGTCTGAACTACAAAGAAAAAATTTCTCCAAAAAATAATCATAATTTCCGATGGAGAGTCCACCGTTCCTAATACTAACATAATGTCTAACTTGTAAATATTTATAAAAATCTTTTTGCACAATATGAAAATGAGACATAATCTTATCAAATGTCATAAATTCACCTTTGTAGAATAGATCATATATGTGATTTACACCAGCTTGCTTCCATGAGAAAAAATATGCTCCCATTTTAGGACACAGACCAGAATTTTCTACCAGCGAAGAAAGAATAGATAAGGGTTGTTTATAATGAAGAAATCTTTTAATAGCAGACCAAGCCTGCAAAGTTGCAAATATAAGAGAAAAATTCAATCTTCAAAAAATCTAAATCTTCAATTCAGAAGGAACTGAGATCTTATCATCTAAGAGATTCACTAATTCAGAAGTGCCACATAAGTCCATTTCTATTTAAACCCATGAAGCATTCGCGCTTGTATTGCCCAAGCATATTGCCCAAGTTTGGCACTGCCCATCCACCTTTACCTGTTGGTTGTTGTAGAACGTCAAATTTAATGTTAGGTTTCCTGCCTGCCCATATAAATTTAGATATTAATTAATTTATTACTTTAAGATCATTTAAAGAAAATTGAAGAAAGGACATGGAAAGAATATATAAGATTCTGGGCAGGGGAATCATTTTAATTACATTTATCCTTCCTAAGAAAGAAACAGGAAGAGTAGACTAGCGTGTCAAATCTTTCTTAACCTGTACTATCAAAGGTTTTATATTTGATGGATATAGTGACACAAGATTCGGTGGTATATGTATACCCAGATATGTTATCCCTATCCATCAGGTGATTTTTTAAAAGTCAGATGTGATGTAAGATTAAAACCCGTGATTCATGTGGTTTTGCAATGAATGTATGAACAAGATGTGGAGTCATTGTAACATGTCTGTTTAGTTTCTTTCATGCTCCACCCTTCTCTGTCAATGTCTCTAGTGGTTTCTCTTTCTTTCTATCTCTCTGTTTTTCTTTTTTTACTCAGACACACTTGCTCTTGTCCCTGTTTTTTTCCTATCATACAATTTGTCCTACTTTAAGTGAAATGTCATATAGAGTCTAATTATAGGAAGAGGTCTGTATTTTTATCATCAATATCCCAGTGAGGTTAATAACAACGTTCACAAGCAGGGCCTTAAACTCATGGGACCCTGAATTTATTTATTTATTTTTGAACGAGTAGACACTATATCATAGAAGACATTATTAGGTCCCCCCTGTTGTCACAGACCACAAGTGAAAGTGTTTGGGGAAAGTTTCTGTATTTTTCTGGTGTGTTGGCTCTTCTAGTCATCTATTTGTTTCACTTTTTCCATCTTTTATAGACTCTTCTAAAGCAGTACAAGCAAACGGCAACTATACCTTGCAATCTCATTTGTAAGAATGTTAGTAAAGAACGTTAGTAAAGCTTCTATTAGTGCATTTAGATGGCAGGTGGTGTTCTGATGTGGTTTTAAGCGCAAGACTCTAGAGGATTCCAGCAGTGTTTTCAACCAGTTAATGCACTGATTACACACTTCACTTCATCACATGCATAAAAATACATGATTACTGTACTCAGTGCATATTAAGGAGGTTAAATATCAGAATTTAATCTTATTAACAACATGTGCAGACTAAAGTAACTGGCACAGGGTGAGTGAGTATAATGAGGTAATAACAACTATTAAGCATGTTTTGGGAGATCTGATCAGCCCTCAAAGATCTTTTAATATCTGCCCTTTATGGAATAAATCACCCAAATGCACTCACTATCCCTCTGTTCGTGGCACAGAAGACAGTGTGTTCTTGAAATTTGAATTATAAAGATTACATCATGAGACGTTTCACTCTTTACACACTAATGGCAGCTTGGTTTCTGTGTTTTTTGTTCAGTATGCTGTATATTCAAACAATGCAAAAGTAAATAGTGTAAACCAAAGCAAATGTTTACAATAAACTGTCCAGGGTTTACACTACATTACCGTTACTGGTTGTTTGTTTATTCAAATGAATTGGGTGGTATTGCAAGCAAAATTAGAAGAAACCAAATGTAGGAGGAAAAGTGGAATAGAAAAAGAGAATAAGGAAGAGAAATTTGGGATTGTGTAGAAATTAATTTAAATACAAGGAAGTGCTTTGAGGTTGAGTTATTAAATTCTGAATGTGTGACCTGCGGGGAGGAGTTGTGATTTCTGGGACAAAATGTCTAAGTTATGTAGAGGTCAGATAGTTCCTGCTTAGGGGATGGTTAGGGAGAGCATGCATACAAATAAGGTTAATTAATAAAAACATTTAAAGTGCAGATGTAAAACAGGCAGAGGTGAGGTTATGGGAGTTTGTACCTAGAGTTGCAGGTGTTTAGAAGAGCTGGGTTGAAAGAAGACCTTTTCAAGGTCACTGAAGGAGGAGTACATGTTTTGCATAACAACAGTTAAATTGTATTTAATTTCAAGGTGTGAGAAAATAAAGTACTGTATTTTGGTAATTAGAGTATCAGCTGCTACGTTTTATTTTCCACATACACAGGGCGTGTGTGGGAACCACAAGACTTGTGCAACAATGGACAGCTTTCATAAACGTTTTTCTTTAAAGGAGACATAATATGCCCCTTTTTACAATATGTAAGATAAGTCTCAGGTGTCTGTGAAGTTTTAGCTCGAAATACCCCACAGATCATTTATTATATCATTTTGAAAATGCCTATGTTGAGTGGAAGCAGAAACACGCTGTTTCTCGGGCCTGGCTCTTTAAATGCAAATGAGCTGCTGCTCCCCGCCCCCTTTTCCAGAATAGAGGAGCGCATACAGCTCGTACCTGCTAAAAAACATCTGTTTTGGTGCTGATTATCATGTTTATTGTGCTGAAATCATGCGTTTTAAACAATATTAGTTTCAACTTCTGATATAGGGTTTTCTGAGTGCACACGTACAGAAAGCGGTTGTCACAGCATGTGAGTACTAAACTAAGTTCTCATTCACACACAAGCTTACGTTAAAAGGGGGTGGAGACAGGTTGGTTTAGGTATATTTAAGGTGGGAGGAGTTAGATCTGGATCCAACCACACCCCCTGGATCTTGTGTTCTGCAGTGAGGACCATCTCGTCTCCTCTGAGGCTGGGACTCTAAATAAGACTTTAGAACTGATGACTGACAGGTTGACTAATTTCTCGGACATGACGCTTTCTGTGTTTGTATTACCATCTAGTGTTCTGTGCTCGTCTGTACAGCCAAAGGCAGAACAGTTAGCATGTTTTGCTCAAATTTTCGCCATGGCATTAGAGCTGGTACACCGTTGTCGCTTGCAAAATCGTACACCGTTGTCGCTTGCGAAATCAAAATGATGGTGCCGTGGGTGCAGGAAATTTACAGATTATTCACCCTCATGTCATTACAAACCTGTAGGACAGGGATTTCCAAACTTGCTTGTCCTTTGACCAAAAATACCCCTGAGATGTTAATATTGAAATAATTCAATAACACGTTTGCATATTCATGGTTCTTTAATGTCAGATGTCACATGACATGCAGTGAACAATGAAAATATGTAATCTTTGTTTGTTTATTTAAAAAAAAAAAAATTATTTTATATTTTTGTGACTTAATTAATTATTAGCTTTTCATCAACTTCTTGCAGTGCTCTTAAAAAACCCCATTGGTTCTAGGATATTCTTCTATGGAACACAAAAGAAGATCTTTTGAAAATTCATTAATTTGTTTATTTATTTATTTGTCCATACAATGAAAGTAATTGAATAGAGTTCAGTGTTGTTTTGGACCCCATAGACTTTCATTTTATCTACAAAGACAGTTTAATCATTCTTGCAAAATATCCTCTTTTGTGTTCCACAGAAGATTGAAAGTCATACAGGTTTGGAACAACTTGAGGGTGAGTAAATGATGACAAAATATTCATTTCTGGGTGAACTATCCCTATAACTGCACTGAAATTTAAATAAAGCACTTTCTCTCTCTTCATATAAACAGAACATCAAAAATCCCACTGGCATCAGTGTTCCTGTAGCCTGTATCTGGTAGTGCAACACTAAGGCTATGGGTTTGATTCCAAGGGAACATGCATATTGTAAACCTACAGTATACTGTAAGTTGCATTGGATAAAAGTGTCTGCCTAATGCATAAATGAAAATAAACACAACAAAAATAGCATCTGTGGTGGATTCAGGCTCACAGGGCTATGTAAAGGTACACATTTGTGAGGAGGATGTGGGCTGTAGATGTAGGGCAGGGAGCCCCAAAACGGTGTTGATGTCTTAGTCTTGGAAGCGCTGATGAATTAACCTGTGCTGTAACTTGTTTCTGAAGTCTGTAATTTCCTCATGCAGGGCTGGTAGAGCAAAAATGATTTATTTCATCTCTGAATCACAGAGACAGACACTGAAAACGTCTTCTAATGGAAAAATACACACACACACTTGCAGAGCACAGTTGGAGATTCTAGTAGATGGCTTGCTTTCCTCCTCTAAAGAAACAATTGCTTTCCCACAACCTCTCTCTTACAAAACAAAATGGACATAAAAGGACATAAAATGCTTATGTCCTTATGTCATCTGTTAAATTTGAATTTTTAAATGTCATCATTCAGATTTTAGTTTTCAGATAACAAGTAAAACAAGTTTAAAAAATTGGGCAAAATTTCACAAGTGATAAAACTTATTGTGTATGATTTCTTGAGGTAAGTTTGGTTATAACCCCGTGTCCACTTCTGCAATTTTATGAAATGGCGATGTGAACACAACTAACCTTACGCAACTACATTTACATTTACATTTATTCATTTAGCGGATGCTTTTATCCAAAGCGATTTAGGATTGAGGAATACAACAAGCGATTCATCATAAAGAGGCAAATAAACACAAGAAGTGCTCTAATTCAAGATTTCAGACATTGTTCAGATTAGTACAAGCTAGACAGGAAGGGATTAAGAAAAGAGAAAGCAAAGTAGATCTTGTAGATCCCAGGCTTCTGGAGGAGATGCAGACTTGTACGAGTGAGTGGAAGTATGAGGGTGCTGTTCTATACGCAAACATCAATGTCTTGAACTTGATGCAAGCCGCAACTGGTAGCCAGTGCAGAGAGATGAAGAGAGAGGTGTGACGTGGGCCCTTTTGGGCTCATTGAAAATCAGTTGTGCTGCTGCATTCTGAATCATTTGTAGAGGTTTGATTGCGCATGATGGAAGTCAAGCCAGAAGAGCTTTAGCTTTATTTCCAGCCTAGAAATGACAAGGGCCTGGACTAGGGGTGTGCGACTGTGCGATATCATGATTTTTGATCGTGGACGATTAAAATGTCTCCATGATCTGCTTTTGAAGAAATATCGTAGTATGGTGCTACATTCTAACAGTTGCCGTTCTGGTGCTTCCGTCTCAATATACTGTACAACGCAAGATACGTCCACATCAAATGTTAACAGCGGTAGTTTTATACTCATGGGACACTGCACGTATTCGCAGTCACAAAAGTACATTATTTGCATGTGCTTTAAAGCCTTGCCGAGTTAAACATTTCATTCGCGTTGGTGTTCTGACATGCACTTTTTCTGAACGCGTACACCTGAAGGGCTCGCACATGATTTCTGCTTACTGGACTAAGTTATATTTCGGGTATGACTGGGCTAATACTGTCAAAAACACACAAGGTTTACATATAAACACAGCTGGTTATGTCTAAAGTGAAAGTAAACAGTTGAGTGAAAAACGGATGCGTACCTGTATATTAGATGCGTGCAGGTCTTAAAGTTACAGCAGACTAATAGTACTAAACATGCTGCCCCGCTTGTCATTAAAGGGCTTGTTCACCCCAAAATTAAAATTCTGTTATTATTTACATAATTATTACATATCGTCCCAAACCTGTATTAATTTCTTTCTTGTGCAGAACACCGTAGATATTTTGAAGAATGTGGGTAACCAAACAGTTGCTGGTCCCAATTGACTTAGGAAGGAAAAAGTAGTAGGGAAAAAATGCAATGGAAGTCACTGGGGACCAGCAACTGTTTGGTTACCAACATTCTTCAAAATAACCTTTATGTTCAACAGAAGAAAGAAACCCATTCAGGTTTAAAACAAACTTGAGAGTGAGTAAAAACCAACATGACAAAGAATCGTGATAAAATCGTGAATCGCGATTTTCCTGAAAAAAAAACAAAAATCGTGATATGATATTTTTGCCATATCGCCCACCCCTAACCTGGACAAGAAGTTGTGCAGCATGCTCCATTAGGAAGGGCCTGATCTTTTTGATGTTATGCAATGCAAAACTGCATGATCGAGCGGTTTTTGCAATGTGGTCTTTGAAGGCCAGCTGGTTAATGACCAAACTTGGTAATTGTGGATGAACCTAGCTGGATGGTGAAATCATGCTGTAGAGTTGGAGTGGCAGGGAAGATGAGAAGCTCAGTCTTTGCCAGGTTGAGCTACAGGTGATGTTCTTTCATCCATGCCGAGATGTCTGCCAGGCAGCCTAAGATCTGTGCAGCTACCTTTGGATCATCTGGTTGAAATGAAAGAGCTGTGTGTCATCAGCATAGCAATGGTAGGAGAAATCATGTGCCTGTATGATGGGACCCAGTGATGTAGTGTATATGGAGCGAACGAGGGGTCCAAGAACTGAACCCCAGTGACCATTTGATGTGCTTTGGATACTTCCCCTCCCCAGGCAACCCTGAAAGACCTGCCTGTGAGATAGGATTCAAACCAGCGAAGTGGAATCCCTGTGATGCACAGTGAAGAGAGGGTGGACAGGAGGATCTGATGATTCACAGTGTCAAAGGCAGCAGGATAGATCCAACTAACCTAACAGTTTATGGGCAAGTTATAAAGTTTGAGTCATTATTGACTTAAATTATACACTCCAAACCTAAAAGTATAGATGCCACATATGTATAACTATACTGTATATTGCAATTCTATAATTCTGAAATGACAATTATTTAGAATTGTATGGGATGCCAGATGGCTTTTACTGTCATGTGCTTGATACATTTAACTGCCTGTAAAATGTAATATTAACCAGAATGTCCAGTTGTAAGCAAATCCTAGTGTGCTAAATCTGAGTAAAGGCAAATAAGCTATTTATTCCTGCCATGACTTTAAAGAGAATTGAGGCTTTTCTGCCAGTACACATAGTGTGATAATTAGAAACTGAGAGAAAGTGCTTAGCTGTCCTATATGTGTATTGACCTGCACATATGTGTGTGTGTGTGTGTGTGTGTGTGTGTGTGTGTGTGTGTGTGCGTGTGTGTGTGTGTGTGTGTGT
>NW_015540946.1:1398444-1400632 GCF_001515605.1 Sinocyclocheilus anshuiensis
AGTGAGATGAATCCTCAGTGTGTGTGTGTGTGTGTGTGTGTGTGTGTGTGTGTGTGTTTGTGTGTGTGTGTGTTGTGTGTGACATCAGTGTGTCCTGTTTGGCCAATCATTGGTCTTTATGTAATATTGGTTATGTCTAGTCTTAGTGGTTGCAGAGGTTTCTTTTGTGGTAGCAGGTATGTTTTTCATTAATTTCAAGTGTGTCATCTGTTAAACAAAAGTTTCACCAATGACAAACATGACTGTTTCCACCTTTCCATTGGTTGGACTGTCTACTAAAGAATGGACAATATTATTGACGTGGACTTTAATGGCTAGATGACTCTTCTATTCACATCACTAGCTCGTAGTGATCTCTTTTTCTTTTGCTTGCATGCACATTTGTCTAGGAGTTGTGTGTCCTTGTATATGTGTGTTCTGTAAATATTTGCCACCTTTTGTGAATAGGAACTGAGCCAGGTGTGTTAAGATGCCATGTTTGTTTTAAGATGATGTAAAATGAGAGGTAATCAAAACTCACAGAGCAGCTACATAAAAATCAAAGTAGCTCTTGCATATATGCCATTAAATTGTCTTTCAAGTTTAAGTCATGCAAAAATGTTGTTTTTAAAGCTCATTTGGTTAATGCACTCTGATCTAATCTGCAGCTGTTAAAAATGTTCGTATTGTTCACTATTTATGGTTTTGTAAATAATTACATTTTTCTGTAACCTAAGATTATTTTAAAAAGGAAAGAAATGTTTAAATACTTTAGCTTTAAAGGATAATGGCAAGTATATAATAGTTCAATCTTTTGTTTTGATTTTTCCTTATTTTTAAGGGAGTATTTCTCCATTTTGGGCTTGTCGCCACCCAGACTTTTAATACTAACTTATATTAAATGTCATATAATAAATTTTATGTTTTGGAATTTCATGGAACTGAATTCAATTTCACAGAATTCTATGGAATATTATAGAATGGTATGAAAAGCTATGTTTTGACATTCCTTGGAATTCCATGAAGATTTATAATTCAGTTCCATATAGGTGTGTCGCGGTAATCAATATATCGACTTATTGCACAATATATGTACATGACCTCAATACATTTTGGTGATGCAATTATATTTATATTTACATAAAAATTAATGTCACCATGTTATTTGCATTCCACTTGCGCCAGTGTCTTTTGCAGCTTATCGTACATAACGTGTAGTCGGTGCTAGTTCAAATTTAAAAAATGCTTCTACAAACAAAGTTTCATCTGCAGATATGGCCTTGTTTAGGGATCTGTGTGTGTTTTTTTTTTCTGGACTCCTTTTTAATGGTTAAATTAAATTTTATTAATCAAAAAGCATGTCTAATTAATTAAAATCATGAAACTTAAACAATTTAACATCAATTTATTAAAAGTTTAACAAAAATTACATGTTTAGGGCCCTATGAAATGTTTTATTTTTTCCAACCTTATGTTTTATTGTTACCAAATTCTGTTCTAATTATTTGAAAGCATAAAAACAAGTTTAATTTATTCTTACAATAGCCTTATGATTTTTGCTCAGAAATTCTGTGTTGTGTATTTACATTTTTTAAGGCATAAAACATTCATTTAATCTATCTTTTTAGTAATGAAAATTAAAAAATGTTTGGACATTTAATATTACAATTAAAACATTGAAGAAATATTTTATGATTATTCCTTAAAAATAAGGTTTTAATCATTTTAGTAGTAGTAGTAGTAGTAGCAGCAGCCTATTACGTACATTCTACTGATTACAATAGTAATATATTTCTGCCAATGCCTTCAAGTTAAACCGAACTTTTATTTTGACGGGTTGCCGTGAATACCTTTACATTTCTGTGTGTATGATATGGGCCGCCCCCTCATGAAGTGACTCTCAGAGCAGTTCTGGAGATGTTGTTAATGTATTATGTCCTCATTTAGTGAGATGACAGACGCTAAAATCACTGCAAGCGTCACGCACGCTTCAGTACAAGTAGTAAACAAAACCGCACGTCTGCGCCATTCATTAACTCAGAGACACTCAGAATTCATATTTAAATAGTCGTTTTGCGGCTTAATATTTACAAATACTAGTGGGAGTGGGAGTGCGCGCACGTGTGTGTGTGTGTGCGCTCGCGCGCATCAGAGAGGAACTCCGCTGTGCGTGATACAGAGAGCGCGACCATAACGTAGAGACCGAAAC
>NW_015540946.1:1402443-1407956 GCF_001515605.1 Sinocyclocheilus anshuiensis
GCGCAATTGCTGAATTGAGCACTTGAATGTTTGCAAGTGATACATTCCGTCATCTGTCCCGAGTGTCTTTCACGCTGAAATATTTGCAGGAATTTCCTGCATTACAAGCGCATAAACTGTGGGAATCATGCACAATCCCGCGCTGAAATTCAAGCCCTGTTGAACTAAACATTGGAACATTTCTTATGACAATTATCCACAAAGTGTGCATCTTTTGTCAGTGCAGTGCACTATTTCAGGTGGTTCTGACGCGCGCTCTCTGTCCGCTGGTGGGAGTGTGCTCACCTGTGTGTGTGTGTGTCTGTGTGTGCATCAGGGCAGAACGAGCGACCATGTAGAAACAGAAATGACATGCCGTCGTGTAAATAAGATAAATAACATAAGGATATTTAGTTTGTTTAATAATAGAACAAGGTACCTGTTTGTGGTAAGGTTCAAGAGAGTGGAAGGAAGAAGGCAGGGTCGGCTTGCTGGGGCGCGAGCGTTGTCCGGGACCCGGATCAGCGTCCCCAACTCCATCCCTGGACACCGATCAATAAAATTACCTGGGTCCCCACAACGCCAGCAGGCCGGCCCAGGCCTCCCCGCCGGCCTAGTGGCAGGAAGTGGGTCAAGGAATTGGTGTGGAGAGAGCGGTGGAACGGGAGCTGCGGCCGGACTGCCGCCGGCCGGACCTGCCCCCCTGGGCAGCGCCCTCGGGGTGGCTGTGGGTTCCGTCCCTGGACCACCCCTCCAGCGGGGTGGGGCTCGTGGGGGAAGATTCCCTCGGGACCTGGGGAAAGGGACAGGTTTGGAGGGAGAGAACACAGGGGAAGGGAGAGAGACGATGCAGACCTCGCTGAACCACGCCCCCCTCGCCACACTGTTCTATCGGAAATATAACTTTAAATGACTTCTTTTGTGATCTGGTGCTATAGAGAAAATATAATTAAATAAAATTAACTTGACCTTCACGGGGGACGGGGGGTGCCATTGCCAATATAATGGCAGGGGAAACACTGAGTGGCATAAAATGGTCTTAAAATGACAATAATATTGTTTATCGCAATTTTTTCTGGGGCAATATATCGGACAACAAAAAGTTGTTATCGTGCCAGGCCTAGTTCCATAAATTTTGCAGTTGATTTTCCTTGATGCAGTAATTATCAAACAGTGAAACTGGGTGATGAAGGCAATGATCAGATCCTTAATCCAGTTTCATTTTTGAGATTTCAAGAAGGTAGGTGTTTTGAAGAATCACCCATGTTGTTTCATGTTTTTCTTCGTCCTGCTATAATATTATGAAGATCCACTGCACTGAAATATGACTGACAACCTTTGAAAAATTAGTAAATGTCAA
The DNA here is from genome assembly GCF_001515605.1 of Sinocyclocheilus anshuiensis. Classification (NCBI taxonomy): domain Eukaryota; kingdom Metazoa; phylum Chordata; class Actinopteri; order Cypriniformes; family Cyprinidae; genus Sinocyclocheilus; species Sinocyclocheilus anshuiensis. Next base: position 1,403,783 of record NW_015540946.1, read on the forward strand.
AACGGTGTTACAATATTTTAACTGAATGTAAGGAGTTTTCTGACAAGAGAATGAGCGAATGGAAAACATTGTCACGGTTATGAACTTTTCTATTGTGTTACTTTCAGTTCCTGTTCTCTTGCCCCGTTTAGTTCTGAATAGCTCCTCATTAATTTCCTTGGTTACCTATTACTCTCAGTTGTTTCTGTTTCATTAGCCCCATTATTTATACTCCATGCTTTGTTCAGTTCCTTTGCCGGTTATTTGTTATACCTACATTTGTGTTTGTGCTACCCCTGCCTTGTTTGCTCTTGGATTTATAATTAAAAGACTTTTGTGGAATTCTCTCCTTCGTCGTGTGCTCTTTACAGCACCAGCACGTTCCAAACATCTGATGTCTGGTAAAAGAGAGGAAGACAGTGGGTGCAGGCTGTTGAGAACCGAAAGCCTTGTGTTTGTAAAAGGAGTTTTTTTTTATTTTTTTATTTAATATCATGTTGCTGTGTTCATCAGTCATGCAGGTTTTTTATTGTACTGTCAGCTGTGTATGCTGAAGTCTGTGTTTATCCACGTGGGTGTTCTCGCACAACATCTGCTTGATTTTTTTTTTCTTTTCTGTATCATATGCTGTCGCTTTTTCATTCATGGCTGTTTTGGATGTCACCCTTTGAAGAAGAAAGGCTGTGTGTTTGGTTTGTGTACGAAGTATCAGTGTTAAATGAGGCTTTGTAGAAAATCTTATTGAGCAGGTTTATTGAGTGGGTCAAGGCGAGATTTGTTTATTCATGTCAGTTTGTTCATTGTTTATTTGAGGCTTTTTTAATCCAGTGTGCTTCATTCATTTACACATTAATGTAGATAGCTTACTGGAAAAACTGGAACAAACTGTAATGATGCACACATAATTAACATCTGAACACTCATTGTTAATGATTAATTGTATTAAATGGAAATGCATTGTTTTAGGACTATTAAAACGAAAATGTCAAGTAGAGAGGCTCTAAAGATTAATGTTGGCTAATAAATATAACTTGGCAAAACAGAATAAGCTGTGTCCTGAATTTTAAGAATGATTATATAACAGAATTGAACTTGCTCAAGTGACCCTTGTTTTCTAACTACTAAATGTTTAAAAAAATGTCTACCAAGATTCAGAACCCATGGACTCTTGTTGTTTAACAGTATCATGTTGAATTTAAACCGCCTAAGTTAAAATTCTACTTTTACACTTTTAAAATGCAAAAAGATATTTCAAGAAAGGAAGTGTTTCAGCACTGTTGATTTCCATCACAAATATATACAGTGGGTACGGAAAGTATTCAGACCCCCTTAAATTTTTCACTCTTTGTTATATTGCAGCCATTTGCTAAAATCATTTGTTAATTTTTTTTCCTCATTAATGTACACACAGCACCCCATATTGACAGAAAAACACAGAATTGTTGACATTTTTGCAGATTTACTAAAAAAGAAAAACTGAAATATCACATGGTCCTATGCATGTATATGATATCAAAATAATCCAACACTGACAAAAATGTAGCTGCTATGCTAAATATATATCCTTATTTTAAAAAACACTGATATGTAACAGGATAACTTCTAACAGCAACAACAACAAAAAAGGAACAACATGAGCTGATGAATGTGGCAGATCCTCCTACGAGCCAAAAATAAAACCGGTTTAGTGACGTCAAAGGGTTTAAGGCCTGACCAAAAAAAAAAGTAGAATAAAACAAGAATAAATATTGTGGAAAACTATACTGCTGCTTACCCACAGGTAATTTCTCTAAGAGCAACACAGATCTGCTAAAAGGATGAAAGCTAATGGTTGGCTGGTCATCTGACATATGGCCTGTGGTTATTTGGCATCATTTCCAAGTTGCTATTTACTTGTTGTTGTTGTTTCTTGTGCTTGCTGGTTGTGTGTGTGTGTGTGTGATTTTTTTTCCCCTCTAATCTGATCTAATATCCAAAGGTCTTCTAAACATAGTGTTGAGTCAGAGACTTTTAATCTCTCTGCTCTTTGTATTCTGCTGCATGCTCAATTACACACACATACAAGTTACAGCTTGGCAGGTAGAAGTCGTAATCTGCATTTCAGAACACTCATGGTGTGTGTGGTGTAGTTATTACGTAACAAGTAATATATTGTCTATCTATATGTCCTGAGTCAATATAGTCAAAGCTGGACGTATTGACTTTTAAATAAAGTTTGTACAGCTCTACAATGAGCTACACTTTATGGACCTAACAATATATGAAAATAGAACAAAGCAGTGACAGTGACTGCCCACTGTTGCGTCAGGAGGTATTTTTCCCATTCATGTGCCTATTTTTCCCAGCTTTGAATCAAACCGAACAGCTCTGAGATTAATTACAAAATTACAAACTTTTTAAAAAAGCATATGACAATTGGACAAAAAAACCCTGTTATTTTATTAATCATATATTTTTTTACTCATCCCTTTAATCATTGTGAAGTATTGATTACAAGTATATTAATAAAGTGTATTTGTAAAATATTTAAATATATACAAAAGTTTGTGTCAATAAGATGTTAAAAAAGGAAATTAATAATTTTATTCAGCAAGGATACATCAAAAGTGACAGTAAAAGCTTTTAAAATGTAACAAAAGATTTCTATTTCAAATAAATGCTGCTCTTTTGAACTTTCTGTTCATCAAAGAATTGTGAAAAAAGTGTATCACAGTTTACACCATTTTAAGCAACGCACTGTTTTCAACGTTGATATTAATAAGAAATATTGGTAATGCTTTAGGGACCAATTCTCACTCTTAACTAGTTGCTTATTAGCATGCATATTACTAGCATACTGGGTGTTTGTTAGTACTTATAAACCACATTTTAATGCCTTATTATGGATGTATATAATTTTTTAGATCCCTTAATCCTACACCATGCCTAAACTTAACAACTACTTTACTAACTATTAATAAGCAGCAAATTCGGAGTTTACTGAGGGAAAAGTCCTACTTAATAGTTAGTTAATAGTGAGAATTGGAAAAATTCTTAAAATAAAGTGTGACCGAAATATTTCTTGAGCACCAAATCAGCATATTAGAATGACTTCTGAAAGATCGTGTGACACTGAAGACTGGAGTAATGACTGCTGAAAATTCAGTAAATTGTAAATTTATATGAAAATAGAAAAGTAATTTTACATTTTTAAGAACAGTTTACACCAATACAGTTTTTACTGTATCAAGTAAATGCAGCCTTGGTGACTTCTTTAAAAATATTTAACAATCTTGCAGACCCCAAACTTTTGAACAATGTATGTTAGTATTTTAATTAGCTATGTAAGAGAAGCAGATTGCATCATTTTCTTTCCATTTCATTTTAAATTAAATTAAATTAATGATAATACATTTGTTATTAAGTTATAATCACACTGACTTTCAGTAGTGCTGACTTCTGGAGAAGCAAATGTGCTCTTTTTCTACTGAAGAACTGATTAAGATGGTGGTTCAGATTCAGGTGTTTCAGTGTGGTTTGGCCATTCTAGGGCTGGGCGATTTTTCCGATTTTATCGATTAATTCGAATTTAATGTTTTGCCACGATTTTATTTTTTAGAAATCGAGGAATCGCGATTTAGACACTTTAACAATATGCCAATGATAACAGTAAAGAGAAAAGAAGATCCAACCGCATGTCGGCGCACGTGATTAACCGCTTGCATGAGACGCGCTCATATCTCGAGGCGCCGTTCGCACAGAATGCGCTTTTGTGTTGACAAAGATGCGACGCGGGCAGTGGAATAGGTAAAACATGCAAGAAGATGGGAGTGAACTTCTTTTAACTTGAATGCCGCGTTTTTAGAAAGCCGTTTCATGCCTGAGACGCTGCAAGAGACGCGAGCGAAAGTCAAACGCGTCCATGTTTACATTGAAAAAAACTGTGGAAAAGCAGCACAATCGAATAAAAAAACCTGTAAAGAACTACTACTGTATGTCTGATATTTCATGTTTATATCATGGTGACAGGCTGAAAGCTGCTGTTCATTGTTTTCACCGAACATTTATTAATAGTCTGGTGTTATACCTTCAGAAGTCAGAAAGAGCTTTATTACCAAGTATGTTTACACAGACAAGGAATTTGACTTAGTGACAGGAGCTTCCAGTGCAGAAGAAAGTATGGACAGTGCAAACTAGTGCAGCAGACATAGGAATT
>NW_015540946.1:1408132-1410057 GCF_001515605.1 Sinocyclocheilus anshuiensis
CCTATTTTATCGATTAATTCGAATTTATTGTTTTGCCACTATTTTATTTTTTAGAAATCGAGGAATCGCGATTTTCAATAGAAATATTACCAAATGTTAGAAATAGACACTTTGACAATATGCCGGTGATAACAGTAAAGAGAAAAGAACGATCCAACCGCATGTCGGCGCTCGTGATTAACCGCTCACATGTGATTTTTAAAGCATTTTCCTCGCATTATTTCTGAACACATAATAAGACAAGTTTGTACAATAGCCTAAGTAGTTGTAGTTCATGCATCTTTTCTGCAAAAATATTTAACAAGTGATTTGTTTAACATTTACCTCATGTTGACAACATGTGTGGCGCACTTGGAATAGAATTTTATTTCTTAACTAGAGGGTTAATAAAGAAAAAATTATTTGAATCATGTTGTAGTTACATTTTTAAGTTGACTAGTTAAAATAGTAAAAAATCGAGAATCGGTCAAAGGTTCTGAAAAAAATCAATATTTAATTTTTTTTGCCAAATCGCCCAGCCCTAGGCCATTATTTTTTTTTGTTTTTTCTTTTTTTCCCCCATACTGCTGAACTACAGTTGCTATGGTTGGGAAATACTCTAACAAAAAATGAATATTACCTATATACTGTATATTCCTCTAACACACACACACAAACTGCATGCTGTGTCCACAGTTACTGTCGTTGGGCCACACTATCAAACACGATGTATGCTTGTGACACTCACACATGTCTGTGTAACTGTCAGAAAAAATGTGTTGTTTTCTAGGACTGCTAGGGCAAATAATTACTCGCGTTTTCTGTAATAGCAAATCACGATCTGTTAGCTAACTTGTATGTGCTTTTCTTTCTTCAGGGCTGTACATTGGTGCACACACTGGATGCAGCATCCTTGAGACTACAAGAATTTGTCTGGTTTTGCCATTACTAAATTTTAACAACAGTGGAGGAGGAGGGGGTGAAAAATTGGACCTCCCAGCTACTCTCCTCCAATGTCCCAGAGACAGTATGACTGCTGTCGGGGCACTAAACTGCTGAGTGAAAACCCCTGAAAAGGCCTTCCTACTTTCTCTTACCCAGACATGAAGGAGGTGAGGCTGTGGACAGCGAGTGATGTCTCCGATTGGCTGACTGATGAAGGCATGCAGGAGTACATGGATGCATTGCGGAACGTGGATGGCCCTGCCCTCTTGAGACTCTCTGAGGAAGACTTTAAGGCCTCGCCTTTGTCCCTGGTCACGGGGGACAGTGGTCGACAACTTTTGGAGCACATAGAGACTTTGCGCTTCACCAGCCACATGAAGGCGCACAAGAACAACAACCACGAAAACAGTAACCAAGCCAACGGTCACACTGGCATCACCCTTGCCAACGGCAGTGTTAGCAACAGCAAGATCCTCAACGGCAGTCCAAAGAATGGCTTGCACTCTAAGGCGGTTCGCATCTTGATTCCGTCGCTGCCTGAGCAGGAGCGCACGCCGTATCCCACGGAGTGGTTCAAAACAGGCGTGGCCTTCCTTTATGCTCTGTCCTGCTTCCTCACAACAACAGTTGTGATCTCAGTGGTGCACGAACGTGTCCCGCCCAAGGAAGAGTCTCCGCCCCTGCCAGATAAATTCTTTGATCTGTTCGATCGTGTGGAGTGGGCGTTTTCCATCTGTGAGATCAACGGCATGCTGCTTGTGGGACTGTGGTTTACGCAGTGGCTTCTGCTTAAACACAGGTCGGTTCCTTAATCATTTTTCAAGTGGTTTTAATCTATGGACACTCCTAGTTTCTGTACATTAAAAAGGAAACTGTAATATTTGTCAATACTGATTAAAGAGCTTGCATGACTTTAGAGCTTGGCATAACTAGAAATAAATATACACAATAATAATAATAAATGTATATATCTGGCTATACCAATGTCTAAAATATTTTAG
>NW_015540946.1:1410067-1448789 GCF_001515605.1 Sinocyclocheilus anshuiensis
TATATATATATAAATGCTTATTCCTATATCCAGTTTTTCCAAGGCTGTGGGAATCCTCATTCTTCAAAGAAAAAAGCCATTGTTGAGGGAGAGGATTCAAATAAGAAATATTGTCAAGATTTATTTATTTTAGCTTTTGAAGCCATTTTAAAACTCTTATTTTAAACTATTTTAAGTCATCTTGAGCTCCTTCTTGGCAGTTTGCTGAGCCCCCCTCATGGACCCCGGCCCCCAGGTTGAGAACCACTGCATTATCCACCAACTAAAGCTCATCCCAGCTTGTTGAATGAATTTCAAGGCATAAACATCACAACTGAATGAATCACAACTTAAATCATCTCCTGTCATGACTCATGATAAACAGTCCAGAATGCTTTCTTCAGCATTGAGATCCATAAACTATGTGACCTATCCTATGATCTGGCTGATTTTGACCCTGATTTCTCTCTGTTTGCAGGTCCATAATCGGTCGCCGGTTCTTTTTTATTGTGGGAACTCTGTATTTGTACAGATGCGTGACCATGTATGTTACGACGTTACCTGTGCCAGGCATGCACTTCAAGTGTTCCCCCAAGGTAACTGTTGAAGGACGACTATACTTGTAGCTTGTCACTGAAACTAGACCTTTATGCAGGTTAATGTTGTTCTAGAATAGGCATAACTATCTGAAGTGGATAGTGCAAAAGACAAGTGTAAACAGGGTCAAGTGCTCAAACCACATATTGGTAGACGAAAACACGTGAACATCAAAAAACCTTGCAGCCTGCCATAATTTTTAGATCTCACTCATGCTTCCAAATATAAAAATGCTCATGCAACTGATGTTTTAGAGCTGCAGCAGAAATTATCTGTGACTAATGACCTATATTTCGGTCTGCTCTTCACACAAAGAACTTACCGTCACCGTGTGGTTTCTGGTTTCATTGTATCAGAAAATTTGCATTAACCATACCCTAGGAAATAAAGTGAAGGCAGAATATTTATTTTTGAGTAAACTATTCCTTTGAATCGAAGTTTGTGAGAGAGGATAAAGTAATAAAGATAACATCAACAATTAATGAAATAACATGTTGGTTGTTTGTCTGTCTATAAATGTTTTTGTGCTTGTATATACTTAAGTGTGTTTGTGTGTGTGTGTGTGTGTGTGTGTGTGTTCCAGCTCTTCGGTGACTGGGAGGCACAGTCACGGCGGGTAATGAAAATGATGGCCGGTGGTGGCCTGTCAATCACTGGCTCACACTCTTTGTGTGGAGATTACTTGTACAGTGGACACACAGTGATGCTGACACTAACATACCTCTTTATTAAAGAGTGTGAGTAAACATCATAAACAGTCATGTCAAAACATACTTTAGAATGTGATTTTTAGCCTCTGAATGTTGTTGTGGTTTGTTGATAACGCCATCTAGTGGACATGAAGGGCAATAACAGATACTTTAAAAATTCTTTATTACACAATACACAAAAATACTTCACTCAGTAACATCTGCATTTGATATATTTCTGAAGAACTGGAAAACTAGGGCATTACATATTTAGTCTCTTTTGTCTCCAAACTTAATTCTCTTCTACTGTCGTATAGGCTCTAAAGGAAATTTCCACTGGCAACCTGTTCTCTCGTGTGTGGTGGTTCAGCCCATTCCAGTACTTTGAGAGTAACGTCCGTGGCATTGTGCCTCGAAACTACCAGCTGCCGTTCTTGTGGCAAACAATGACGAGCGCCCGGGTTAAGTACAGTAAGCTGGACTCCCGTGAGTCATGACCCATGGCTCCTGATTGGCTGGAGCTCTGTGAGACTCTAAAAGAGAAACTACTCTTCCCATCATGCCCTGCAAAACTGGTTGAGCACTGTGATGCATATACACTGATCACTTTGTAGTATTTGAAGCATTTCAATGTCTGTAGCAGGTATGTATATGTAGAGCAGAGCATCTAACAACTGGATTTGATTTGCTGCTCTTTATAATAATTAAAAATGGCCAGGCCTTTGTCTGATTGAGCACTAAGCCTTTTTGCTGTCTTCTTGATGGACTTGGTCTGGCAGAATATGTCATTTTTGGTTCATTTACCTGCCAAAACTGTATTGAATAAACTGGAACCCTTATAGAAACAGATTTTCTTTTTAAAAAGCATGTTTTTGTAATAATTTTGTTAATTCTGGAGTAAGATTTTTCTAAATATTTCGCAGGTTTATTTTCCCAAAAAAAGTGTCGTCCAAATAGAGTATCTTTTTTAGATTTGTACCTTCCTGAAAGCTGGAACCCCTGCAGCTTCAGTGTTTTATAGTGCCTTTCTTCCATACACAGATATATATTTCATCATACAGTGCATACACATGTAATATACACACACATCAATACATCCTCAATGTAGTACATGCTTTAAACATTTACATAATGTGTTAACCCGCAATGTTGTCTACCTGATTGTCTAAATGTTTTGTTTAGCCTGTAATCATTAAGAGAGGCAGTATGTTTTTGTAGAAGCTTTGAATGTGGGAACTCAGTTCTGCCTTTCACATTGCAGCAAACCTTCAAATCAAACCCTGAGCACACACACACTTCCTAGTGTTTTAAATTGGATAATTATGTTCAATTATTCATTACTGGAGATTTACTTTTTTTTTTCAGTATCATCCATTGGTCTAGCAAACAGAATGCAGATGAATGAAGAAATACAGGAGGGACTAGTTTTGAAGTTTTTTGATCAGAATATAGTGTTCATTTGACAAAACACTGCTCAAATTTTAGCATGACTAAAGGGCTGTTCATACAGGACGTGTTTTTGCTTTCAAAAAAGGTATACGTAGTGGAATAAAATGAAATGTTTTAATAGTTTAACTGTTTTTGACATAAAACGCAGTGATTGTGGTCAAAGATGTCTGTTTAGTGTGTTTACATAGCAAAACAACTAAAAGAGGTGCAAAAGTATACCAGAACACATCTTGTGTGAATGGCCTCAGCATGTGTTTTGTTAACTAATTGAATGCACCAAAGTTTTAAATGTGAGATTAGCTCAGTCTCTTACTGCAGAATTATTTTCATAGACAATCCAAGCTAGGCTTTGGACACCATCTTGATATTAAGGAAAGTCAGATTGTGTTCTTTGACAGAAAAGATTTACTCATACAGACTGAATGTTTACAATATCACACATGAAACTAATTATATAAGTGTGTGTAGATTGGGTAATCTGTACATTAAAGAACATGTATTATTGTTGTATACTGTACAACATTACATGTTAATCTATTAAAGGAAATTATCCCTATTTGTGTAGATTTAAACTATAGAAGTTTGGTAAAAGAAGGTATTTGAGGGCTTCTTCTTTAATGTGAAGTGTGTCTGCTCAAAATGTGCTTTTGCTAGCCAAAGGGAATCATGAAGTCTCTTGCTAAATAGCCAGAAGTGTTGTAAATGTTCTGGAGCAAGAACCAAATAGAAACTGGTGGTATTTGTGACAGGTAGACTGAATGATGAGGTGAGACACGCCTGTAAAATGACTGAATGAGTCTCTGAAGTGTGAATGTACATTCAGTGACTGTACACAGTTTAGAACGGGAAGGAAAATCAGAAGCACTTTAAAATAATGCTCAGCCACACACTTCTCCTACACGCTGCACTTCAGTGACCTGCACGCTAATAAACCTGCAGGGTAAAAACACTATTTTATTATTCCCCCAAGTTACAGCCTGATTGATGATGGTTTTACGATTTGTCTTTCATATGAAACTGACAGTGGAATCAGACCTGTTAATGTGCGACACCATTTACCATTTAGTGTAGATATGAATGGCTGCAATGTGCCACAGATTTTTATTGTTTCTTTTTTTTTTTTGAGACCACGGAAAAGTCATGAAAACCAGTTTTGGGTTATAAAAGATTTTAAATTCTAAATAATAAAGTGTTTGTTTATTTAATAGGGAAATCCAGATTGTTAAGCTGTTAATTTAGCTTTGTGTTACACTGCCAACTGATTGACTTGATAAGTGAACAGAGTGTTGGTTTATGATATGATGAATGTAAATGTATGTTGTTGTTTTTTTTTGTTGTTTTGTTTCATTTTCATTGTCAATCATAAATCCAACATTGTCAAATTACTTTGTTGTCTAATGTAAACCAGGTTATTTGTGCTAAACAATCTCTTAATATGAGACAAGGAGTGGGGCAGATATTGAATACAAAATTTTAATATTCTAAATTGTTGTCTAAATTGCCATTATTTTCCCTTTACTTTCCTCCAAGAATCAATTAGATGACTGCTGTTCTTCATGACCTCTTATTTCAGATACTAGTGTTTTAAATAATACTGCCTGACAATGACTTTTTAGATCTAGATGGTTAGTCATAGCATCACTCATGCTGACAGTATATTGAGCAGAAGTTGACTATTCCACAATATCAAGTACAGTGTATTTGAAATATTCATAAAGTAAGCCTTAGTCAAACACATTTTTTATCGTATTTGTCACCTTGTCTTGCAGCCAGATTTACTAACAGCTTGTGCCAGCCCAAAACTACCATCAGTATTTACTTAAGACGTGCAATGAAAAGACGTGGACAGCTATTTTTGTGGCTGACGTTATCGCATATGCATTTGTCAGAGTTTCCTTTTCAGGCACAAAATTAATGGGAGAGATTTAAATGAGTCACGCATGGTGATTTACTAAGGGTTGTGGTAGTCAGTTTATTGGTATTTGTGCCATTATTTAATGCCCAAAAGAAGCATGTCTTATCCCTTTCTGCGAATTCTATTCACCTGATTATCACTGGCTTTGTTTGTAGTCAAATATATATATATATAAAGTCAATTTTATCATAATTGACTTTTTAATGTAATTTTAACTTTTCTGTAATTCACATTTTTATCTTATAATTTTGACTTTATTTCATAATTATAATTTTTTATCTCATTTTGATTTGGTGAAACAGTTTTCATCTGTTAACCTAGTTTTTGCTAGTAAATTTTACAAATAACAGTCAAGTAACACTTAAGCATGAAATCTTGAAGTAGAGAGACTGAAAAAGTATTTTCTTGTAAAACATACTCCAACTGTCACGATCTCGGTGGGATCTGCCTAGGTTTTGTTGTCCTGTGTTTGTTGTCGGGTGCGTTGTCCTGGAGCACATGGCCTTTTGTTTTGACGGCACGCCATGTGCTCCGCTGTCATCGTGGTGTATACCCCGCCCCTCTTGTTATCCCTGTTGGTTAATTCTCCCTCCTCACCTGCACCCTGTTTTGTCCTCATTATCTTCCCATTATCATGCCCTCGTGTTTGCTGTCTTGTGTCAGTCCGTTATGCGTTGTTCTGAAGCTCAGATCGTCTCGCTGCCTGTTGTGTTTTCTGACCCAGTCTTGTTTTGTTTATTTGTCTAGTCTAGTCGGTCTGGCGTTCCTGCTTTTGTCATCTTTCCCTTTTTACCCGCCTTCCCCTCTAGGACTCTTGTCGGCTCTCTGCCTTGGCTCTCTCTGCCCGTATGCCTGTCTCTTCACGGCAGCCCCTCTCTGCTCACACTCGGCGCTTCCTCTGGAATTCAGCGGCGGCTTTCAATTGCCGGCTCGCAGCCTCTCTTCCCCGCTGGCTCAGCAGAGGCTGGTCTGACCTTCGGGCTGTTCAAGCTGACTATTTGCCGACGGTTTTGCTATCCGGCTGATTTATTGACGGAGCATTTTCTGTTATCACAGTTTTCAATAAACTTTGAATTGTTTCACGTGCTGTTGGATCCCGGTCTCGTTTCTCGACACCAAAAATGTTTTATTTACAACTTCAAAAAAATTACTGCGTAATTATGACATGTAATTTACTTTTCTCATAATTTTGACATCTCAGTTTTCTTTTTCTGTATTTTATGTTTTTTTTCATCACATAATTTTGACTTTGATGTCATAAAAAGATCAGCATATGATGTTTCATATTATTACTTTTGAATAATATGTAAATAATTTAGTGTGTTCAGACAGCTGGTGAAAATGGCATATCTTACAACCCAACAGTAAATGTATAGATTGCTGTGATTTTCAAATGAAAGAAATGGTAGTTTGGTTAAACATGCTCAAGCTTTATTTTTGTCATTTATTGCCCAACTAAAAGCAATGCCACGTCCCAATGATATACAGGCCTACATCTCATTTTTGCAATGAGGTTAGCAAAGATATTAAACAAACACATAAGGGATAGGAGATGTGTAGATGGTCCCAGTGTGTTCACCCGTGATGGTCAACACTCCAACACAAGTATAGGGCATTGGTCTCAGATTGAGGAATCTCATTGCTTACATGGGGTTACAAGACCAACAAAATTACATCATGATTTTCCATGACGGCCGTGAAGAAGCTGCACCTGTCCAGTAGCTGATCTGGAATCTGGGTGGCAAATACTATGGCTTTCTGCATAAATATTTACTCATTTGGAACATTAACCAGACAATGGAGCTGTCAATGCTTCTGACTGTCTGTACAGCATTCCAAAGCCATGTATATATACAAAGATACAGCATTGTTTTCTATATATGGGTTGTGTAGTCTTCTGTCACACTACTTCTGTTTTAAGATTCAGTATGATGTGAAGTGAAAGTGAGAGCAGAAGTGTCCTGACATATAGTCATGATATGTGTATAGTCTTGCAGGCTGAATGATTTCAATCAGACTTTAGCTCATTTCCCCTCAAGCACATCACTGCGAGTTAATAAGCTATAAGTGACCCATCAAGTGCATCTTTAACATCCGGTGGAGTTTTTGTACAACCCTGCTGGGCGAAACATTGAAGATGCACAAGAGTCAAATGTATTAGATAAGTGCATGGCAGCATGGTTATTAATAATTCAAACATGTAAAGATAGTAAAAGGCCACACCTAAAATGCACAGGCACTAAAATACTGTAGCAGTCATGACCAGCATCTCACAGCTAACAAAGTCATTTTGATGTGTGATGAGCATTGTAATGTTTATATATTATTTGGATATAGCTATGCCTTTAAAAAACTAACAAGGTTTATGAGATGATGGATGATGATGATCATTATGAGAGCAAATTAATTTATTGCATTAAATTATATATTAAAATTAAATTAATTGAATTTAATAGCCAACATACACACAGATTATGTTTTATATTTTCGATTCTTCAAAGTAGCCACCTTTTGCTTTGATGACAGCTTTAGCTACAGTCAGATATACAGTGGGTACGGAAAGTATTCAGACCCCCTTCAATTTTTCACTCTTTGTTATATTGCAGCCATTTGCTAAAATCATTTAAGTTAATTTTTTTTCCTCATTAATGTACACACAGCACCCCATATTGACAGAAAAACAGAATCGTTGACATTTTTGCAGATTTATTAAAAAAGAAAAACTGAAATATCACATGGTCCTAAGTATTCAGACCCTTTGCTCAGTATTTAGTAGAAGCACCCTTTTGATCTAATACAGCCATGAGTCTTTTTGGGAAAGATGCAACAAGTTTTTCATACCTGGATTTGGGGATCCTCTGCCATTCCTCCTTGCAGATCCTCTCCAGTTCTGTCAGGTTGGATGGTAAACGTTGGTGGACAGCCATTTTTAGGTCTCTCCAGAGATGCTCAATTGGGTTTAAGTCAGGGCTCTGGCTGGGCCATTCAAGAACAGTCACAGACTTGCTGTGAAGCCACTCCTGGTCTGAATACTTTCCGTACCCACTGTATATACAGTCAAAAATAATGTTTGCACATATGATCACGTTGACAAAAAAAGGCACCCTTTTTTGGGAACGACTCATCCAATCAGGGTTCAAGGGCAGCTCTGGCATTCAAGCTAAAATTTCACACATCTGCACCTGTCGCTCCCAATGCTTTCACAATGGACTTCCCAGCTGAGATATATAGCCTACTGTTGTTTTCTCTTCGTAGAACTGTATGCTAAAGCTATTTCTTTATCAGTTGTGTGTTGAAAAATGCTACAAGAGTTTAACGAGGTATTTTTGTGGGCGTATAGCTGTGTCTCCGGTGAGGTCATTGTGTAGGGGGTCATATGATGCTTTTTTAAAGATCATTATTTTGTGTAACAGAATATGTTGACATGCTTTAATGTTGTCTCCCTGACATGGCTGCATCAACACTCCTGCGGTTACTGAAACCAAGCCTTCTTTCTTTGCGTGCACATTTGGGCGCATTATGCAAATATTTCCACATAGTGAGGTAGATATGTGGGGGCGTGTTAGAACGAGCCGTTTTAGGGGGGCGTGGCAGAATCTTAACTTTGATAAAGAATATCTCTTTGGTTTTGAGACTTTAGTCTTTGCAACTTCAGGGATCTTATCTATGCACAATCAGCTTGTAACACTCCAAAGAGAAAGGAAAACTTGAAATCGCATCATATGACCCCTTTAAGCTTAAACATGAAGTTGATCAGGCAGTTTAGGTATGTGGTTTGTTTCTGCAGCGGGGTGGTGTCCATACGGCTCCTGACCACACTGCCATAAAAAGACTCCTCATCCATTAGCGCTTCTCTGAATGACTGAGAGATGTCCGTGGAGGTAGAAGAGGAGCGAAAGTCAGACCCAACGAGGAGATACGCGAGACTGTTTTGGCGTTTGTTTCCTCATGTTTTCCTCATTTTATCACTCATTTTATATGCGGTTTTAGGAGCGCAGATCTTTCGACAAATTGAGAGCAAGAATACTCACAATGAGTCGGAGCTGGAGAGCCGTGCGATGGCGCGAAATGTGGTGGAAACTGTGCAGAATCACACAGGTCTTACCTTGAGCTTGTATATATAAATTATAATTTATTATAACCTATAGGCTTTGTATGGTTTCACTGCGTTTAAATTATTCTATCATTTATTTTTATGTGATACTGTATGTTATCAAATGTAGGCTAACTAATGTACAATTGTAATGTAAATATTTAAATATTTTTAAATAAGGCAGTATTTATGCTAAGCTTACTTTTTAATTAGCATTTTTCCCGTTTCATTTCATTTTATTAATTAGATGCCTCAACACAGGAAGCGTTATTAATTAAAATAGAAAATATTTTGACCGAATTCCGTAATGAAACGGAGAAGTATCAGAACTGGAGCTTCTACAGTTCGCTTTTCTTCTCATGTACAGTGTTCACTACTGTAGGTGAGTAGTCTTACTGTTTTTCTGGAACTTCACAAAGTTTGTAAAATTTTCTGTTTTATTGGGTTTTAACCAAGATATTTTAAGTCTGTATGTTTGTCTCAAAGTGTTGTTGCGTTCAATGCACCATTGAGTTTGTTATTTGCTTGAGAAGCTTGACCTTTGGCTGTAGTCTCTTCCCAGTGCACACTGCACACACAATATCACCGTTGCCCACAGTAACCAGCCTAACCATGATAAGACAAAAAGCAGGTGTCACCATCAGCATGTTAAGGATTACTATTTCTTTTTACCCTTTAATATTTTCATTAAATCATGTGTTTCCATTAACTATCCATTAAGATCAATGAGTGTAATCTGGATGAGAGTCCTATACAGGGTGTAAGACATTGAATGACATCTATATTTTGTTTGTGTTGCAATGCTCATGCAATGGGCAAAAGCTAGGTTTAAGCCAAGAGATCAATTATATAGATTATGGTTATGGTTCTCTACCATTATGCACTTGTCCAACAAGCGTATATTGAAATATAGGATTGAAGAGATTGAAGGATGAAGAGCCCACAATACCATTATCATTTTTTAATTGACACAAATAATAATATTACATTTTGAAATGTTATTATCAAAGTTATTTAAGCAACTGTGTATGTAGTTTTGTGTATTTTTTTGGAGCCCACAGTTAAGTGAGTGGAATTCACAGTCGTAATTACAGTGTATAGCTGAATATGTGCATTTGTTGCTGCCGTAAAGCAATCTGCCCTTTTCGTGCCCGCCCCGCTCACCATACTTACTCCCAGAAAAAAAAACAAAAAAACATTTGCCTTATTAGTAGTCAGTGTGCAATCACAATAATTTATTTTAAAAAGTTCAAAAACTTTTTAAAGTTAAAAAAAACTTGTTAAAAGTTCGTTCAAACTCGCGAGACTTAAAACATAAAAACAAAACATATTCAGTTTGAGCTTTTTAGATAGGAAAGAGTAGATGAAACAGGAAACAAACTCAGGTCACCTACCCACTGCCCAACTAGGGTGTAGCTTAAAAAATATTGTGACCATGGATGGAAAATACAAGATTCAGACACAGATAATTGTGCCATTTCAGTAACTGTCTGGTTTGGTTCAGCTACAAAATCAGACATCAGCTTGGCAATAAAGCTCTTTCTTTCTTTCTGATTTCCAATAAACCATTAATGGGCCTCTCTTCAGAGAGGCATAGTAATCAAATCATGATTTACTATACAGAATATCATAGAAGCAACATGTCTTTTGTCTCTATTCAGTGGCAAATTTTGTTCTTTTACATTCATGGCTGTGGAAAAAAAATCTCTCCACTAATTGTAAGTCACAGCTAACCACAGCTCAGATATTAATTGAATGTAAACTTTCATCTTTACAGAAAAGCATTATGCAAAAGTGCCAAACGCAGCAGTATATTGTGGATGTCCATTATGTTATCTAGGAAGGGCGTATCTTTGATTATCTCAGCAGCTAACCTTAATGAGTATTGGTTTTTGAGGCTGATGAGTTGAGATGAGTTCAGAATCTTTTTCTCTTACTTTCATTCTGTATATATTATTTTTTACGTCAACCTCTCTGACACTTGCTCTGATGATAAAAAGATATTATCACCTACCCAGACAGTGGCAATAATGAGACCTATTTATCGTCTGACAAAGCAATTGCAGATGCTTCTCCAAGTTAAACAACTTAATGTTTTCAATAGCTTTGACATTTTGAAACATTTGGCTTTGATGATTGGACAAAAAGGGACAGCAAAACAGGTGTATTGTCATTGACCTTTGGGAAGAAAAGTACATGATAAAATAAAATAGCAACCATGTGACACCATGAAAATAACCTATTAAAATCTTAAATAAATGTATTGCCTCATATTAAGAGGACTGTTTTAGGCCATCATAATAATGTAACTAAGAATATATAATAATGCATCATTATAATTATAATAATTTATATTATAGTTGTATAATTACATAATTATATTACATAATTATCATAATTATTATTAATTTCATATTATTATTAGTGTTGCTGTTGTTGCTCTATAGAGAGGTTGTTTTTTTTTTGCTTAACTTTTACTGTAGTTAGCACATTGCATTACTGATGCACTGATAACGACATCCAGCAGGTGGCAGTACTGAGGCCCATTGGTCTAATGGGTGAAGAAAATGGAAATTGTGTAAGAAATAGAATTTCTAACTCTGTTTTTCTTGTATAACAGGTTATGGACGAATGTATCCAGTGACTTATGAAGGCAAGGTGGCTTGTATCGTGTATGCGATGGTGGGCATCCCTCTCATGCTGCTAGTCATTTCAGATGTGGGCGATATCTTAGCTGTTCTTCTCTCTAAAGCGTACACTCACCTCAGCCTGTTCTTCAGGCAATGGATGTTACATCGCTCATGCATTCACAGGCTTGAAAATGCATCACCTCCAAAACAAGTTCAAGGTGCTGATGCCAACGACACCTATATGTTCAGCCAGGATGTTGTGGTGCACGAGACAAAGAACATTCAACAGGTGATAAAAACCCAGTCGTCCCTCAGACACAATTCCTTACAGATTCGTAACAACAAAGAGATCTTTGACCGCATGATTATTAAGGAGAACTTCAAGCTCAAAAGCACTCTGACAAAATCCTGCTCATGCCCAGACCTCGACCGTATACCACCCTCCAAAACCAGCTCTAAGTTATTCATTGGCATCGGACAGGAGATGGACCACTTTAAAGTCCCTCTGCTGGTCATCTTGCTGGTGGTATTTGCATATATGGTGGTCTGCAGTCAAATTCTGAAATGCTGGGAGAAGCGGATGGGCCATTTTGATGCCTTTTATTTCACCTTCATCACCTTGACCACCATTGGTTTTGGTGACATTTTGCCTGAACACCCAAAGTACTTCATGGTAACTTTTTTGTTTATCATCATGGGCATGGCCATTATGAGTATGGCCTTCAAACTTGGCCAATCGCGAATTGTTAGCTTTTACAGGCGGTGCATACAGTGTGTTAGCATGGGCAAGGTAGGAATATACGAAGACCTAGACAGTAACTGAAGGCAGAAAGAAGCAGTTGTTTTTTGTGGCTTTGCTAATGGCCCAAGAGAAGCATGAGCATCCTCAGCACAAGATGGAAATGTGTTTTAATATCTATATATCAATGCCAGTTTGATATAGTGGGTTGAATGGAAATGAACCACAGTCCTGCTGCAGTAAACAAGTAATAGGAGAAAGAGACTCAGAATGAAGTATACACTCCTGTTAACTATTTCAGCCAAAAGCAAGGAAAATTTGAGGAAAATAGCATTGGACGTTGTTTATGTTTATTTTGTTTAGATATGTAGTTTGTCAGAAATGCACTAGCAATGCAAGTCACTTAGCAAGTCCATTTATTCCTGACATTTATTCATGTTCATGCAAGATGTATTGTATAACCTACTGGGTATTCATAATATATCCGATAAGAATATAATCAGTATTGTTTTTATTTTTTCATTCAATGCCAAGAGTGTAATATGATTCAACTTTCTGATCAATGCATTACTTTTCTCTTAGTGGCATTAATGTTATGAAAGTGTGTATGTAAAATTAATTTATTCACTAATACAAAAGCTAGCATGTAAATAATATGATTGAGCACCTGTAATATCTTGGCTGTGAAATGTAATATTATCAACTGATCATGCACTTTGAAACCAAGTGAATAAAGGAATCATTCATTCAGTGCCATCTGATGAGTTTGTATGTTTACAAAAATGTCTCTATCCACGTCTCTTCTCCTCTTTCTCAACTGGTGCTAAAGTAGCTGCTCCAAAGTCAAAGGTTTAATTCTTAAGAAACACACTCAACTAACTAACAGGCAACGTTCTCATTATTTTGGCAGGGTTCTCTCAAAGTTATGAACAAATGTTCTTCCAGTAATGTTCGTTAAAACGTTCTTTATGAACGTTCGTTAAAAAGTATGTGGTCAAGCACAAACTCATGATTTAGCCTATACAACCTTCGTGCTACGTTTTTAATTGCACTACCTGTTTGAGAGATCATTCAAAAATAACATTTCCATAATGTTTGCACAATTATAAAATGGAATGTTCCTTTAACGTTCGCATAACCATGAAAAACGTTTAAAAATGGACAATGAGAGGACATTCAGATTACATTCAAATACAAAATACAGCCAGAATTTTCTTTAAGACACTTAAAATAAAATCATCTACCAAATGCATATACAGTATCTCACAAAAGTGAGTACACCCCTCACTTTTCAGCAACCATTTCAGTATATCTTCTCAAGGGACAATACAATAGAAATGAAACTTGGATATATTTTAGAGTAGTCAATGTGCTGCTTGTATAGCAGTACAGATTTACTGTCCTCTGAAAATAACTCAACATACAGCCATTATTGTCAAAATAGCTGGTAACAAAAGTGAGTACACCCTAAGTGATAACAGCTGTGTGTCGTTTAATCATGCAAAGCCACATGTCCTATTCATCATGTTCATGTTTTTTGTCTGCTTGACAGGACCATACAAATTTGTGTATCTTGTATTAGAGCAGTTAAAATGTGGTGCTTTGAGTACAATTCTCTCATACTGACCACTGGATGTTCAACATGGCAGGCCTACTCACTTTTGTGAGATACTGTACGTAACACCTCACTTCCTCCCGCGCCACAAGATGGCGCTGTTGTAAAATATATTGAAGAAAGAAGGCTGCTGATTTCACCCATCTAATAAAACGCATTGAAACACTTGATGTCAAACTGCTTCTGTTCTGTTTAACGTTAAACGAAAGTGATTGCAACTTTCCTTCTGCAAATAACTTCCTAATACTTGTAAAGATGGCTAAAAGAGCAGCATCGCAATCTTAAAGCGCACATACGACTTGTATCATTTTAATATGAAAATAATAGCCTATAAAGAACTTATACTTAACTTGATATTAAATGAAGTAGTTTCTAAATAGATGAATAAAATGAAACTAAAAACAGTAAATAAGGTGCTCCTGCCTTTCTCATTTTTGTGTGACGGTTCATTCGTCCGTGTCACAGCACAGCACAGCACAGCACAGCACACACTCATTAGAGCTCTCTGTGAAACAGCGTGACGTCAAACAGCAGTCAAGCAACTAAAACGCTCCGCATCCAGCGTGCCTTTCACCCGGCATCTCACAGCAAAGCTCAATGCAAATGTGCTTATAAGGTAAGAATTAAAACCATACTGGATATATGATTCATCGCAAATATTTAGACTTAGAAAAAAAGTATAAGAAAGGGAAAAATCACTATTGTTGATAGTTTATTATTTTCAGAGAGCTTCAGTGCATACATTTATAATTGTAAAAAAGTGTAAATTTACTTTAATATTTGACATAGGCCTATTTCTCTCATATTAGTAATAATCCCCTCAAGTTTCTCTCTGTAGATTATTATTAAACACATTTTATAATGTTTTGATGTCACTGATGTTCTTTGACAGTCTTTTTTTGTTCTGTTGCAGGATATTTTTGTCACTCGCTCTCTGGCATTTGGATTTGAATAAAATGGGATTATTTGATGCTCTTAGAGATTTTAGTTTATTAACATGGCTAAGAGAAGAAAAACAGTCTCGGAGGCTGATTCTGTTGATCGTTTTCATTGCGTTGCTGTTGGACAACATGCTGTTGACGGTGGTCGGTAAGCGCTACTGTTGTTCACACCTGTTACATGTGCAGGCACATATGATGCAAAGAGCACATATCCCTCACAGCGACCACTGATAAACTGTTCATTCAATGCTTATATACATAAGATGCGTTTTTATGATAAAATATATTATCACATAATATGCTGTCATAATATTAAATATCTGTAACATTCACAAAACGTACAATTTCATATATTCATAGACTATGTTTTCATATAGCTATATCAATTTGATATATTTTGCATTATGTATGTATTATGAAAATGTGTCACTAACAGTATACAAATGTTAATTACTGCACGTAAATAATTAATAGGGCGGGTCTTCTCGAATAAACGAAATGATCATTGGAAAAAATAGTTTTGCATATATGTAATAATTATTTATTTATTTAATAATCGATTTTAAATCAATACTAATTTAAATAAATTGTTTAATTTAAAGTATTTCAAAAACTTTATTTGTTCGGGGGGGGCGTGCATTAAAAGTAAAATTATAAATCTGCGCCTAGGACTATCCTAAACGATTGTTTCCCCTGTCGGCTGCTCCAGTGGCTGCGGTTGATCTGAATGAAAGTAGCCTATCATATCCTCTAACGCTGCCAGAGCTCCGTCCGCGCGTGTGTATGTCTCATAATGTGACAGTGTGACGCGCGCTTTAAACTGTCTTTGTTTGTTCTCACGTCCGCGAGCCAAGAAACGGGCACGGTAATTAAGCTGGAAATAATATACACGATGAATATGGCCCGTGTGTACATACAGATGGAACCAGGCGAAAACTGAACCTCTTTGGCTCAAGTGTTGAATGAGCAGGCTTTTAAGCATTATCGCTCACGGTGTCCCTGTGGGTTATTTACGCATGATAATGTCGAACGCATCTAAGAAACCCAATATTGTTCACAAGAAATGTCAAATGTGGGCTTACACAGCTAGATAAATCTTTGAACTTAATTTAAATTTTATTTATTTTTTTTGGAAAATGATTGGTAAACAGTGATTCTAGTTGCCTAAAAATGATTCGTAAAAATGATCTGTCTCTGTCTCATGGTTATTATTATCTCTTCTCTTTCCTCTCTGTAGTGCCTATTATTCCAAGCTACCTGTACTCAGTGGACGATGAAGCTGCTCAGTCGGTCCGGAATCACTCCATGTCCTCTCTGTCCCCATCTGGCACCTTTCAGAGCATTGTGTCTCTGTACGATAACACAACACGCCTGACCGTCTTCAGCTCACAGATGAGCACGGCTGGCCCAATGAACCCAGCCCCTACTTCTGTGATGCCCTCTCAAAATAAGTCGGACTGCCCCAAAGCAGATGACCAGCTTCTGAATGAGAATGTGAAAGTGGGTCTGTTGTTTGCCTCTAAAGCAACAGTACAGCTAATTACTAACCCCTTTATAGGGCCCCTAACCAACAGGTGAGTTAAGGCAAAATCACACGTTTAACTTTGAAAGTACAGCAACTAGCATTTCTCTCAAAAGGAGCATGAGATTGCATGATATGTTTGTGCATGCAGTGAGTGTAAATGGCGTGTAAGTAAGGTGAATATTGCAGTGCAATTGTCTTTCTGCCTCTGTCTGTTGAGTGATCAGCAGTATTGTGATCACTCGTGCATGTGCCGCTCTACATGCTCAATATTGGCCAGTCCAGTTTAATTCATCACTGCTGCATTGAACGGATCCCACTAGAGCTTGGCAAAATCTTGGGATCGGTCAGCTATAATATTTTGTAGCAATGTGCTTCACTGTTCGTGATACACAAAGTGTAACTCACAAGATGTGAAGCAGAAGCAAAAATACATTATGTATATGATCTTATAATTATTATAGTAAAAGAAAATCTTAATTTTACTTATGAGTGATGCCAGCACTGTAAGTTTGTGGTAAAATGGAAAAAGTTGGTGCAAGAGTTTTAAGTTCCATAGGTGAGACATTCGTGATTCATTTCTAATTTCTAATTGCAGAATAGGATACCAGATCCCGATGTTTGCTGGTTTCTGCATCATGTTTGTGTCAACCATAAGTGAGTAAATAAAGAGTAATTTCTAACCCTTTTTTAACATTAATCCACTGTAATTACTAAGTGTCTTTATGGAAAGGGGTGGAGAGGATGCCATATATTTATACAATGTAAGATTTAGCTACAAGCTATCTGTTGTGTGTATCTCTATTATAAATATGTCTATTTTTTATTTTTCTCCTGTCTGTTTTTCTCTGTGTGAAGTGTTTGCATTTTCATCAAGCTATACGTTGCTGTTTTTGGCCAGATCTCTACAAGGTGTCGGCTCCTCCTGTTCTTCTGTGGCAGGTAACAGATCTTGTGCAATATTATGTTAGAATTCAAAAGTATGCTGTCAAAAGCTGCAATGTAATGCTTTATTATGCCTTAGTAAATCTTGAGTGTGCTAAACGCATTTGACTTTGATGTTCTCAGAACTCTGCATGCATAAAGCCTGATAAAGTTAATGGTGTTCGGGTGCTTGTGTAAAATGCACACTGTTCCCATTCAAAGATGTATACAGCCTTGGATCTAGATTACAAAACTGGCTCTTGAAACTCCTGATTAGTGATTTCATTATAAAATTAATATGTTATTGAGTTTATTTGTTGGTTTATTGCTAGAATTTAAAGGGCTTATATTGTGAGGAATCACATTTACCTCAGTCTTTTGAAAGAGCTTGAACACAGAGTTAAATGTACTCCCCAAAAAGAGCATAAAAGTCTTTTTTGTGATGTCACACTGATGGATGCTAAAAAAGCTTGAGAAATCTAAAATATTATATTGCACAACATTGCACAAAATACTAATATAAGCAGATATATTAATATAATATTAATATAACAGACAAGAAAAAACCTTTACCCTCTGTAACTAACTATTTCTGTGTGTTATTATGCAGGTATGGGGATGCTGGCAAGTGTTTACACAGATGATGAGGAAAGAGGAAATGCTATAGGAATTGCCCTGGGAGGACTAGCCATGGGAGTTTTGGGTGTGTACTGTATGTTTAGAATTTTGATCTGCAAAACAGGTACATTGGAGATCTTGAATCCTAACGCTAATCTTACTCCTTGAAACACAGACCGAGCAAAGAGAGAAACTTAATGTTGGGGGGTTATGCATTAAGTGCCTTGGAGTTTAAGGTTGGGGAGGTAACTTTAAGTGGCATGTTTAAAGCCCAAGAGCAGTGGTCAGAAGAAATGCCCTGAGTGGGGCCTGAACCTGGTGCTTCCTGTTAATGATGTCATGCTTTAACCACTGTTGCAGGATGTTTAATCCCTGATAGTCTATTATTTTATTCATAATGGCAAGTAAGGCATTAAAAAATGTTGATCCACTGGATAAGAGCTATTTTGTCCTAAGTGATTACATTTTGCTGTCATCATTAAAGTGCGCAAATACTGTACTTGTTAATCAAGTGGAGAACAGCAGAAAAATGGAGCACAATAATTTCAATTAAAACCTATAAAACTATATTCGTCTGGATAGTTTCAGATTTGAAATGGGTTTGTTGTTTGAGAACACTTTGTTGTTTTACTGTGGTTTGGTAACCTTGATAATGTAAACTGTTCTGCAGAGCAATTAGTATTGGATTTGTGGCCTGTGTTAATTCAAAAAATATTGGCATCGTCAAGAGTTTTCAAAGTAAAGATAGTTTGAGTAGTCTTTGAGTAGTATGCAGTATACTGTATGTGTGTGTGTGTGTGTGTGTGTGTGTGTGTGCGTGTGTGTTGTGCAGTTGGCCCTCCGTTTGGAAGTGTCATGTATGAGTTTGTTGGTAAGACGGCTCCTTTCCTTATCCTGGCAGTGCTGGCGGTGCTTGATGGAGGTGAGTTCATCCATCTCTGTTCTTTAAGCTTCCCAACATTTTTCCAATCAAAACAATGAGAATGATAGATTCAGTAGTAAAGCTTCATGTTATTGTGATAGAAATGTGGAATTGAATGCTGGTGACAGAAACTCATTATAACTGAATTCCTGATGCTGAACAATGTTGGCTTTATATCTGATGTTTTTTTTTCTTCTCAATTTTCATGAACAGCTCTGCAGCTATTTGTGCTTCAGCCTTCTAAGGTTGACCCAGAGGTGAGTACAGTACCTTCTTTCCTGATTTAATTTGATCTAACTTTCTGTTTTCCAATACTAGTTTTGGGGGGTTAGTATAGCATTAGGTAAACATTCACCTAAAGGTCAAGCTCTGCATTTGAAAGGCTTTGTGCAAGCATTTTGACAAAGAATGTGTGTTTAGGTGTGAATACTTGGGTTTTATAGCTACACTGTTATTTACAATGATATTCGGGATTTAAAATGTTAATTTTTTTGGGCTAAAATCCTGAGCAAGAAGCTTACTATGACCTCGCAATTGATTTGCACAGCCTATTAATCATGATTTGGGCTCATTTTTGTAATTGCTTTGCTCATTTTTGTAATTTTGTAATTGTACCTTAATGGGAAAATGTAGCTTCAGCAAGCTCCACATTATATTGAATGTTTGCTTATTATTCCTCTTGTGGGCAGAAACTGGGAGAAGAAGCTTTTGGGATGATCTGTATTTCGTACTATGATTGGTCTAGTCTTATCAGTAACAGGACTAGAATGATTTGCAAGAGGAGTTTGGATCTCTCACACTGGGTACTTTTAAACAAAATGTATTTGGGATTGAAAATACGTTATATGGATTACAGTGTATGTATGTGTAGATTGTAGTGAATGTTGATAGCAGTGTGTGTAGTTGGACAGTGTATTTGGAATAATGCTTTGGTTTGCATCACAGTAATAGGAAATGTACAGTGGAGTGGCTGATCCAATCAAAGCATGTCTGACTTTGATCAGTGGGGTTGATGGGTATCAGTTACTACGGAGACCCCAAGTGCCCCTACAGACAGTGTGTGTATTTATGTAGCTACTTGTGTTTGGGTGATCTGTGAGATTTTGTCATCTTTCATGTGGAATGAAGCACTAACAGTGGGTTATGTTTTCCAGCAATAAATAAGCTTAAAAATAAATCTAATGGGAAATGTTGCTACACTCTTAAAAATAAAAGTTGTATGGAAAAACCTTTAACATCCATGGAACCTTTTTATTGTACAAAATTACAAAAAAGGTTATTTTTAGATTTTAAAATGTTCTTCACACTAAGAAAAAAAATATATTTTAAGAACTGTTCACAAAAAGGTTCTTTGGGAAACCAAAAGTGGTTCTTCTGTGGCATAACTGCAAAAAACCTTTTTGGAACCTTTATTTTTATATATTGTCAGTCAAGTGAGCTTAACAATTTAAGACAGCAAAAAAAAATGTGAGTACAAATGTCCTTCTGCACTTTCTGCAGGCTGTTCAGCTAAGATTTAATATACACTGACTAAGAAAAGCTCTCACATGATCAAGTATGTGACATAAAGATTATATTTTCAACAGATCTGAGTGACATCGATTAAAAGGTCAGTTTCTTTTGTCATCATACCACAGTTAAGACCAGAAGGTGGTGGACCTGTCATCTCAAATCAGTAATCAATCAGATCAATAATGCTTGGACATCAGGTTGTAGTTATGCTCAGATACAGTAGATTTTTCATTTAGAAGCCCCCTTGAGTGTCAATATCCAACAGGATTATGTGAAAGAAGTGACAACTAATTGTTTGGGGGCTGTGATCATTCTCAGAATGAATTAACCGGGTTAGGGCAGTACAACTGAATGTGACAGGGTGTTTTGATTGGGATGACATGTCCACAGAGAAGTATGTGCAGTGAAGTGGAGTAAAGAAGTGCTGATTTAATGAGGGGGTAATTGTCAGTCTTTGCCTGGTGACTGCTCAAAAAAAAAAATCCACTGAAAGATAGCATCACTACAGGTATTTCTTCCAACACAAAAGAAATATCATAACTAGAATTTCACATTTTAAAGCTGTAGCGTGTCACTAACATCATAATGAAATGTCAAATGTTAAAGAATGATGTTCAGATAGGTTACCTAAACAGTCTCCCTGTCTACCATTGGTTAAAAAAAAAAAGCCCCAAATTCATGCCATTGGTTGAGCTAATGTCGCTGTTGCTTAAAAACAGAGCAATGTTTCCTATCAACCTTCAAATGGCTTGATCATTGTCTCTATGTGTTTCTATGTACACATAGATAGTACACATTATGCTGTGATAGAAGACACTTTTTTTAACATTGAAAAAAGTATACACATCATAATTTAATCACTTACTTGAATAATTTGTTAACTAATATGCTTTACCTTTCTTTTGGCAAAAGTCATACCTAAAGTAAAAAAAAAGAAATTCAAGAAATGTAGCCTAGACATTCGCACTAAAGATGCCACAATTCCCACATCAATATGGAGAGTTAAGACTGGTATATTTTGTCACTCACAAAGTTGTCTGTGATCTTCTTTTCACTGATCACTTAGAGGTGTCATAAAGGGAACAGACTGCGTACAGGGCATATTGATTTGTGTGACTCTCAAGGAGCCCATCTTCATGGGAACCGCTGTGGTGACTAGGGCCATTTTTTTCAAATAGGATTATGCGCCCTGATGTACATCCCTTTAGAAAAACTCGCCTGACTTGAGTGAGGCCAGGATTGTTAATGGAATGTGATAAAATCCCACATCAGATATGTAAATAAATAAATGTCTTATTATATCTCATATATGTAAAATTTTTGCTTTATATTTCTGGTATAGTAGGTGTATTTAGCAGTAGCATTCAAGAAATTGAATGAACAAATATAAAAATAAAACACTACATACACTTCACTGTATAAATTATACATTGATTCTTATTAAAGCAACTGTATTAAAGTTCTTCAGTTGAGAGCAGTGAGTGATTTTTCTCTGTTTTGTTATTTTAATAACATTAAATGGATAGTTCACCCAAAAATGAAAAATCTGTCATCATTTGTTCACTCTGAAGTTGTTTTAAACCTGAATGAGTTTCTTTCTTCTGTTGAACATAAAAGTTATTTTCAAGAACGTGGAAAACCAAACAGTTGCTGGTCCCCAGTGATCAATGGGGACCAGCAACTGTTTGGTTACCCACATTCTTCAGAATATCTTCGTTTGTGTTCTGCACAAGAAAGAGCTTAATACAGGTTTGGTACAATATGAGAGTCAGTAAATAATGACAGAATTGTAATTTTTGGGTGAACTATCCCTTTAATGACACATTATGTTTACATTACATTACATTATGTTTAGTACTTTTAGTCTGCTGTCACTTTAAGACCTGTACGCATCTAAAATACAGGCACACATCCGTTTTTCTCTCAACTGTTTTCCTTCACTTTAGACATAACCAACTGTTTATATGTAAACCTTGTGTGTTTTTGACAGTATTAGCGCAATCAGATGCGAAAGAGAACTTAGTCCAGTAATCAGGTGCTGTTTGACATGCTTTTTCGAGTGCGAGCACTTCAGGTGTACACGCTGAGAAAAAGCGCATGTCAGAACAGCACACGAATGAAATGTTTAACCGGCAAGGCTTTAAAGCACATGCAAATAATGTACTTTTGTGATTGCGAATAAGTGCAGTGCCCCGTGAGTGTAAAATTACCACTACATTATTTCTTCAAAAACTGATTGGGGAGACATTTTAATCATCCTCGTTCAAAAATCGTGATATCGCACACCCCTACTTCAAATATAGCAAAAATCTATTGAACATTTCATTTGATTTTCCCCATAGGAATAAATGGAGAACTATGGTATCCAGGATTTGTTTCTTGTGGCCCAAGACCATGTACCCAGTATATGACACGTTTTTGACGTTGATTGCAGTTGTTTTTCCACTGCAACATTGATGTTCAGGGTAAATTGTTTACTTTATTTTAATGAACTGATGTTTAAATTTTTTCCCAGAGCCAAAAAGGATCATCACTAATTACCCTCATGAAGGATCCATACATCCTCATCGCAGCAGGTCAGACCAGACAAATAAACTGTTCATTCCTACTGTTTTATCAAAAATAAAAGTGCAAACCTTATTATCATTTTAAAGGTGAATGTTTTTGATAAGAATGGATTCAGAGCTGTATGTCTTTGAATACATGTGAAAAAAGAAACCAATGGTTTAATCAAGTATGTATGACACTAGTTGTGCTTTAGGGGGTGTGACACATTTAAGTGGGTCATCTTTCTGTGACAGAGAAGGATAAGAAAGTGTCAAATGTGTGTATATGTGAGAAAGAGAGAGAGAGAGAGAGTGAAGTGGTCAAGAATCACATCTGTGTTTGTCTCTGCTTCCCCTCCTCTCCAATTACAGTGGCCTGAGTGCAGGGGCAAGATGATGCTGTTTATTATATCTGAGAAAGGAAAAGAATGGGCGCTGAGGGAGGGGGGAAAGATGGACAGAAAGAGAGAATTCTTCAGGGGATGAATCCACTTACCCTCCTCATTTTCTTTTTCAGGTTCCATTTGTTTTGCTAACATGGCCATTGCTATGCTGGAGCCAGCTCTGCCCATCTGGATGATGGAGACAATGTGTCCCAGGACATGGCAGCTAGGTTGGAAAATGTGCTTCTTGTTATTGTGCACACTTACACATTTCTTCAATTCCCATTGTTCCAGAGAAATTTTTACTGTGGGCAAAATGGAAAATAGGTCATAATTTACAATGAAATATGGACAAAGTGAAAGAAACAGCAAATAAAGCCTAAATTATGTTTTTTTTTTTAGTATATTACTGTTACATTAGGGACACAAGCTAAAGACAGCGAATATTAGTAAAAAGCTAAAAACAGTGACTATCAATAAAAATGATCAGATCGTATTTTACAGCAAAATTAAAAGAAAAAAAATATGTAGCATGAAGAAAAATGTATATTCCTGTATATTTTATTTATTTATTTATTTTTGTGAGGGAAGCAAATGACATTTCTGTCCACAGATTCACACAATTTGCTAACAATAATAATAATAGTTTTAGAATAGTTTAATAATTATTTTCACATACTTCCAGAGTTGTGTACAGAAAAAGCACTAAACGCACTAAACTCTTGTTCTCCATACAGTGCACTTCACCCTCCAGACTGTAAAATACAATTTAAACAGTTAGTGTCTTCTGGGTTTCTCCACAGTTTTCCTACTGTTTAGAAAGCTTTGACAGATAATAAAGAGAAAGAGAAAGAAAGGAAAGCAGAGAAACAGGGAGAGTGAGGATGGGAAAGGGAGTGTCTTTGGTCTGGCAGGATATTGAGGTGTCATTGGCAGGCAAAGGAAAGCAAGAGAGCTAATGAAAGAGAAGGAGCGGGAGAATGAGAGAAGCAGCTTCATAACCGCGTCAGTGAGACGAACAGCAGCTTTGAGATCAAACTGATATTGTGTCGTCTTATCTGAGCTCTCTCCTCTCTCTCCTTTCTCCTTTTAGGGGCTGCGTTCCTGCCAGCCAGCATCTCATATCTAATAGGGACCAACATCTTTGCCGTTTTGGCTCACAAAATGGGGAGGTAGGAGAGGGAAATTAATGTGTTTTTTCCCTACTTTTCTTGCCTTATCTTCCTCCGCGTTGCTATCAGTTTCCTCTGTTTTGAAAGAGCACTAAATGAGTTTCTGTCGCCAGGTTTTGTAATTGTGTTTTTAAAAATCATTCTCAGCATGCTGTTTATTTGTTTATTTATACTAGTATACAGAAATGTGTCCCAGGACATGGCAGCTAGGTTGGAAAATGTGCTTCTTGTTATTGTGCACACTTACACATTTCTTCAATTCCCATTGTTCCAGAGAAATTTTTACTGTGGGCAAAATGGAAAATAGGTCATAATTTACAATGAAATATGGACAAAGTGAAAGAAACAGCAAATAAAGCCTAAATTATGTTTTTTTTTTTAGTATATTACTGTTACATTAGGGACACAAGCTAAAGACAGCGAATATTAGTAAAAAGCTAAAAACAGTGACTATCAATAAAAATGATCAGATCGTATTTTACAGCAAAATTAAAAGAAAAAAAATTGAATGAAGAAAAAAATATTTGAAATCAAATATATTATTTATTTGAATAGTATTATTTATTTGTTTTAATTTGACCTTTTTTGTGATTTAATTCATTATTAGCTTTTCATCATCTCACTAATCCCTGAAGTTCCCTTGTGAAGCCCAGTTCTGAAACTGCTGTAATGTAAAAATATTATACTATGTAAATTGTCAAATAAGTAAACATCATATTAGTATTTGTTTTACTAAACTTAATTTATGCTGATTCTAATTACTATCAAATTATTGGGCCTGAACTGGATGATTTTAATTTTTTTGCATTATAGTAATGAGAATGAAATTCTTTTATTATAATGAGAATTACATTTTAAGACCATTTTAGGATGAAATGTCTTTTTTTGTCATAATTTTCTTAATTTTAGCTTCATAACCGCGTCAGTGAGACGAACAGCAGCTTTGAGATCAAACTGATATTGTGTCGTCTTATCTGAGCTCTCTCCTCTCTCTCCTTTCTCCTTTTAGGGGCTGCGTTCCTGCCAGCCAGCATCTCATATCTAATAGGGACCAACATCTTTGCCGTTTTGGCTCACAAAATGGGGAGGTAGGAGAGGGAAATTAATGTGTTTTTTCCCT
Source organism: Sinocyclocheilus anshuiensis (assembly GCF_001515605.1). Taxonomy (NCBI): domain Eukaryota; kingdom Metazoa; phylum Chordata; class Actinopteri; order Cypriniformes; family Cyprinidae; genus Sinocyclocheilus; species Sinocyclocheilus anshuiensis. The sequence continues at coordinate 1,435,434 of NW_015540946.1, forward strand.
ACTTTTCTTGCCTTATCTTCCTCCGCGTTGCTATCAGTTTCCTCTGTTTTGAAAGAGCACTAAATGAGTTTCTGTCGCCAGGTTTTGTAATTGTGTTTTTAAAAATCATTCTCAGCATGCTGTTTATTTGTTTATTTATACTAGTATACAGACTACTTACAATGAGCTATAAGCACTTATAAGAGGCATAGACATGATTCCCATTATCAGAATATGTTATGTCTGCAGGGTCCGAAATTAAGTCTGTCACACCTGCCAATGGCGACTGGGAGAATATTATTGGCCATAAATACTTCTTAAAGAATTTTGTTTGTTTTCATTAAAATTAGCAAATGTAATTTATTAATAGATAGATAGATAGATAGATAGATTTTTTATTAAAAAACAGTACTTTAAAATATTTTAAAGAGTAATTTATTCCTGTGGTGGCAAAGTTTCAGTGCTGCCCTAGTTATTGTTTGTTACTGACTTTTTAATCAGGTTACTTGTCCGGTCGGGCAGGTAAAATTCTCTTTCAATTACCCCTTCACAAAATCCACTTGTCCCGGACAAGCCCTGGTTTCTAAGAAAAGACTGGCGTGTCTGGCAAACCGTTTGAATTGTCAGTGGAAAAACAGCAGGGCCTGTAGATTTGCACTGTGACATTGTATGAACGTTATTATTCATCTCTATTAGGACTGGTGCTGTTGTTGTGAGCTTTGTGACCTAAGGTTTGTTACTGAATGTCTTAGTCCCCAGTCAACCTCTGGTTCAGAACAGCAGACATTTGTAGGCTTCATCTTCAGTTCTCTCTCTATCTCTCTCTCTCTCTGTAGATGGCTGTGCTCTCTTATAGGGATGCTTCTGGTTGGAATCAGCATTCTTTGTGTAAGTTCTTTTAGACAAAATCCCTGTCAGGGATTAACTTCTCTCAGAGAACACACCACACCTGTGAATATTTCAACACCTTATCATCTGTCGTTTCAATACTGCAGAGGCCTAAGAAGTTTTATTGCCCACTACCGTGGTTGAGGGCTGGAAAGAAGGTTTATTTTGAAATTAGAGCTCTGACTCTGGACATATCCTGCTAAGCAGGAAGACAGTCTGTTCTCTTATAGATGCTTATCAGATTAGACTGGAAAACAAGTTCAGATGAGAGTCAAGTACACATTTGGAATTTTTCTTATGGAAAAAAACATCAGGGTTAAAAAGGTTATGAAAAGACAAAAAAAAAAAAACAGTCTTTGAGAAAGAATGTTTGACTATTTGATGTTTTCACGTAATCAATAATTTATAAAAAAAATATGCGGCAGCTTCCAGTATTGAGCTCTTCTAATTGATCTACAGGTGCCTCTTGCAAAAGACATATACGGACTCATTGTGCCAAACTTTGGAGTTGGATTTGCAATAGGTGAGCTTTGCTCCTTTACTATATCTATATCAGAATTTCTTAAAATACTATTGTACTATGTTAATGTCAAGTCAGATCACCTGTATTTATATTGCACTTTATACAAAAGAGATTGTAGTAGGGCTATAGCAGGGCTAAAATGACAACAGTGTCATTATTCAGCTCCGATCAGTTCAGTGTTGATTCGGTTCAGTTCAAAAACTGTGTAATGTTCAACAGACATAAAATAGGTTAAATTCAGTGTAACTTACTTACTGTAATGTAACTTACTTAATGCAACATACTCACTGTAGAGGTAGTTCTCCTATAAAATTTTTATAATTTAAAATGAAAAAAGTAAACAAACAAAATTGTTATGATTATAATACTGTAGAATTTGTAATGAACATTGTATTAGAAAATGCAAAATAGGAGCATTTCACTAATGGCATTAGACCCACTTTATGAAATAGTCCATATTTTGTGGTCTGCAGGTATGGTGGACTCCTCCATGATGCCTATCATGGGTTATCTAGTAGATCTGAGGCATGTATCTGTGTACGGTAGTGTGTATGCCATTGCTGATGTTGCCTTCTGCATGGGCTTTGCAATAGGTAATTTTTCCAATTCTGTTATTAATTCTCATTAATTCATTAGAATTTCTACTTGGAAGGTTTATAGAGGAATGTGTTAACAGCATTTAACACTCGTGTGTGTGTTGTGTAGGTCCATCAGCAGGCGGGGCGATTGCGCGGAGCATCGGCTTTCCCTGGCTCATGACCATCATTGGTGTAATAGACATCCTGTTTGCTCCTCTCTGTTTCTTCCTGCGAAATCCTCCCGCCAATGAGGAAAAGATGGTCAGACCCCACAATGTGTCATCCATCAATTCAACATACATTAAATTCATTCCAATCTACTCACGCTCTAACACAAATATTACAGCAGTGTTACAGCACATGTGCATATATTTACAATTCCAAGTAAATTTTCATTTGAAATCCGTTTTACTCCCAAAATGTGACAATTTCTACGTAAAACAGGATATTTAATGAGAAGAATTTTATACATTGGGAATGGATCAGATGATAGCTGTTACCAACCAGAATGGATCCAGGCCAAATGCATGTTTGATAAATGTGACCCTGGACCACAAAACCATTCATAAGGGTCAATTTTTCGAAATTGAGATTTATACATCATCTGAAAGCTGAATAAATTAGCTTTCCATTGATGTATGGTTTGTGGTATTTGGCCAAGATACAACTATTTGAAAATCTGGAATCTGAGGGTGCAAAAAAATCCAAAATATTGAGAAAATCACCTTTAAAGTTGTCCAAATTAAGTTCTTAGCAATGCATATTACAAATCAAAAATTAAGTTTTGATATATTTACAGTAGGAAATTTACAAAATATCTTCATGGAACATGATCTTTACGTAATATCCTAATGATTTTTGGCATAAAAGAAAAAAAAAATGTTGACCCATACAGTGTATTTTTGGCTATTGCTACAAATATACCCCAGCGACTTAAGACTGGTTTTGTGGTCCAGGGTCACAAATAGCTAATCCAACAGCAAATAATGCCTAAGTCATGTCAGAAATAACGGTACGTTATTTCAGTGGAATAACAAGTTTTTTTTGTTTTTTTTTAATATCCGAAAGACAAACATTAACATGCACAAAGCATTTACAAAAAGACCAGCACCATGTAAAGTAAACAAGGGTCCATTTTGATTTCATGTTGCCTTCAAAATGGACAGTTTTTATTTGTGATTTTTGCACTTTGATGCAAAAAAGATGGACGTATCTTGACTCATATCCGTATTCTCTTCATTATTACCATTGCTATTATTCCAGTAGTAACCATATGTTCACTCCCCAGCTGCCATTCACACACGCTTTCCTTTTGATTTCAGTGATTGAAGTCACTGACATGATAGAATATGACTGCAATAGAAAATTGTTACATAATAGATACAAATAAAAACTGCGCAGGATGCCCTTAAGCTAAGATGAAAGAGTGATGTTGATCTGAACAGACTCGTGCGTTTGCCCTCAAATGCTGTGTGATCAAAGCCAAGCATCATGGTCTTTCTTTCTCAAGAGGAGCACTACACTGTTCCTGAAGAGCACTAACGTGCACACGCACACAAGCCAGATCTATACGCTTCTGTGCTTACGCACTCTTTATCAAAGCCTCATTCAATCACAGTGCAATAAACCCACCATCTCTCACTATCAGTGGTGTACTGCCAATGAGATCAGCTCCACCTGCAGTTGATGACAATCACATATGGTCGTATCGGATGTGAATTCGTATTGCTGATGGAGACCGTGAGGTTACGCAAATGTATCCCTCTTGTTCAATACTTTACTCTTTATGTCCTTTTCTGAAATTAAAATTTCTGTCCACAGTAGTAGTCAATCAGATTTACACAGAGTATCACTTAAAAATAAAATAATCATTAAAGTATTCATTAAAATGTGTATAAACACTTTTCAAATTTACTAATAAATAGACTCCAAAATAGTTTACTACTTAGCTATCTTTTAAACATGTATTTAAATTATGTATCATTTATTTAAATATTTTAATTTGAAGTGCTCTGTTAAATTGTTTTTATTTATTTTATAAATATAGTAATTTATGATTTATTTAGTAAATAAGTTATATTTAAATTACTTGTTATTTATTATTGTATTTATTTATAAGTACATCTATTTGTCAATTTGACAAGTTAATTTGAACGTTATTCGTTGAAATTTGTATTTTGTTTAATTGAATAAGTTAGTGTTGTTTTTATTTGTCACTCCTGGTCCCTCATAACTGCAGGTCTACAGAGGTCTACATTGGAGCATGTGATACATTGTTTCCTGCCTACGTAATTCTTGTGTAAATACATATAGTCTAAGTCTATGTAAAGACACAGTATTTTTGCTTTGCTGTGGTTTGTATGTGATAGATAAATGTAACAGCATAAGCTGTGAGGTGTCCCGTACACCAATGATGGTTTCTTATCTCTGTTTCTTTCTCAGGCCATTTTGATGGACTCTAACTGTTCAATGAAGACCCGTTCCTACTCCACCCAGGGCTCCAGCTACCAAATGGGTGAGGATTTTGATCCCGAGAGCCCTGAATAGGCCTCATCAAAGCCCTCGGCCATGTATGTCACCCAGAGTATCTATTTTGTTGTATGAAAGAGAAAAACAACTTTAACTACTTTAAAGAAAACCACAATGCTAATTTGTGAGAATGTCCCATATTTGTCCCACACTGTCCTGTGGTCGTGATGGTCGTGTTCTTCTGAAGCAAACCAAAGTTGTTCTTGTTGCTGTTTGTTCTCAATGTGGGAGAGGTGAAATATCTAACCAACAGCCTTATCGATATGGATAACATTTGTGTGTGATTGAAAATGCAGGATTTGAGAGAGGATAAAAGGAAAACATTAAGTACAATTTTATTCAGCATAACAATGTTCATATTTTCTCATTCAAAAGTCAGACAGGGTAGTTGAAAAGATTCATTCAGTATGACCTAATGGACAGATATGTATTGGATATTTATTGTTTGTCTGTGGTGGTAGGAAAGTATGGTGATCATATATATATCTATCAGTCCTGTTGAAGTCTTTTCATAGGCGTAAACGTCAGTGAAGGTGCATTTGAGTCAGATAAATGGATTATATCTCACCTTGAAATGGGTCTTAAAATGTTGCTATTCGTATCATAATCAGTTCAAACTACATAATACATTATAGAGAACAGCTGAAGAACATTTTAGGCAAATTAAAACGTGAATTTTTTCTTCAAATCTGGTACATTATTTGATTCCATTGCTGTTGTTTTAATTTAGGCTTTTGAGAGGAGATTTTAATGTTAACTTGCATTGGAGTGTAGGTCCTAAGCTTAACACATTTCAAATGTCTTGTTTTTTTTTGTTTTTTGAAAAAGCAAAAGGTCTGACAGCATCAGATAATCAAGCAGAATGTCAACAAGTCCTCCTGTCACGTTCTGTTTGTGTGACTTGTTTGATGTCGCTAAAAATGATGTACTGTATTATCAAAGATGAGCCACAGCTAAATTTTGAATACACATGGTGACAAACTGTTTCAGTTTAGTTAAAGAAAAGTAAATTATTGCTGTAAAGCATCCAGATACTTTAGGTACTTTAGATTATATTTTGCTTTTAAAGTGTATATAGTATATATATATATTTTAGTAAGTCCTTTGAATGTGCTGGAATGCTAATCCGTTTATTTGTAAAGAATGCCTCAATACTTCTCTTTCCCATTTTTGACTTTTCATTTTCCTCTGTTTTCCTCTAATGTGTTATTAATCTTTTTTAAGAACTGAACTGGCTGTGAAATGAAACATGGCCTTAAATTGAAAGCCATATATAAAATTACTGGGGTTTTATCAAGAATACAAATATTTATTTAGTTTATTTATTTGTCTGAGGCAAGGAGCTTAAAGGAACACTCCACTATTTTTGAAAATAGGCTCATTTTCCAACTCCCCTAGAGTTAAACAGTTGAGTTTTACCGTTTTCGAATCCATTCAGCCGATCTCCGGGTCTGGCGGTAGCACTTTTAGCTGCAGCTTAGCATAGATCATTGAATCTGATTAGACCGTTAGCATCTCGCTCAAAAATGACCAAAGAGTTTCTATATTTTTCCTATTTAAAACTTGACTCTTCTGTAGTTACATCGTGTACTAAGACCGACGGAAAATGAAAAGTTGTGATTTTCTAGGCCAATATGGCTAGGAACTATACTCTCATTCCGGTGTAATAATCAAGGAACTTTGCTGCCGTACCATAGATGCAGCAGGCGCAATGATATTACGCAGCGCCTTAGTACACGATGTAACTACAGAAGAGTCAAGTTTTAAATAGGAAAAATATAGAAACTCTTTGGTCATTTTTGAGCGAGATGCTAACGGTCTAATTAGATTCAATGATCTATGCTAAGCTGCAGCTAAAAGTGCTACCGCCAGACCCAGATATCGGCTGAATGGATTCGAAAACGGTAAAACTCAACTGTTTAACTCTAGGGGAGTTGGAAAATGAGCCTATTTTCAAAAATAGTGGAGTGTTCCTTTAATTATCAAGTCAGGTGTCTGTGCAGGGTCAATGGTCTTTTTTATTTATTATTATTATTAAATAAATACACATTCTATGCCTTAAAATCAGACAACCTGCTGCAAACACTATTTAATGGCAAGTGTAGCTCAGCTGTAAATGTGTTTTTGAGAAACAGAATTCAGAAACAGTCTTATTGTTTCATAGACCCTATTCTTCATATGCTAAATGACAGCTTAATCTAATATTAAAAACATGTCTAATTCCCATCTTTTGTTTATCAAATATATTATATCGGGCTTTTTCATACTAGTTGGTTTTGGAGGTAAATTATCTGACTAGAACAAGTGAAATAGTTTAGAAATAAGTCTTCAATATAGCTTGATTCTCCTTTATTTTCTTGCCATTGATGTACTGAGGGAAACATTATTTTATTGCCCACAGGAAAATAAAATCATGGATTTGATACACAGCATGTTTTCCTCTGGAGCTACAATCAGTTTAACGCAACAGTTGCGACCAGAACTAGCCTTTGAGAAAAATCACGTTAGCTCAGCTTTAAGTATCTGCACAACTGGAGGATGTTTGTGTTAGATGTGAGGAACGGTGCACTGCTCCCAATCTGCCATCATTACACCTGCAGTTGTGGACAGAACAAATGCGCGCGAGTCAGCAGACAAAATTCGCCAGTGATGCTGCACAGGTCGATTCCACTATGATCTAAAACAAGCGCAGATTTTTAAATGCAAACACAACTATAAGGTGTCTACGCAGGTTTAATCAGATTGGTAAATGTGCTGCCAATGTTTTGAGTTACAGCAGTGTCCTTTAACCTTGATGTCGTTTTTAACCTGTTTACCCAGTAAGGGTTAAGAAGAGTATTATGTCATTTATTTTCTAATTGTTTTTATCAGAAATTAGTGTCTGTGCCAATGTCAGTGTGTGCCTTCAGACTGGTATGTCTTGTTTGTGTTTAAACTATATCAACTAGGAGGTTGAGCTGATGGTTATATCCAGTGTTTGGTCTGGTGGTTAGGTTTTACATCAGCTTTAGAGCTCTGAAGGCAATGTGTGTGTGACCGCAACAGAAAATAAATGTTTAAAAAGACACGATGCTTGTTTTCCCCCGATGATCTTAATCATTTTGCAAACAAAACAGACTTTACATGATTGACATCATTTTAGTTCATACAATACTGGAATGAAAAGAGAACCAGCTAGAATGACAATTCAAGACTGCATTATCCAATGAAAATCCAATCAAATCGAACTTTAATATGTTCTATTGATTTAAAAATGTTCTTTGCTTTACTCAATTGGACCAAGGTTTAAGAGTGTTATTTCCTGTTATTGATTCTGCAGTGTGGCAATCTTGTTAATGGGTTCACCACTAACCACTAAATGCCACCTGCTCCCAATGTCTTATTAATGGCTAATGTTATGAACGTTTATTTTATAATAATCCTGATATCAGCTCGCAGGGTTTTCAGAAGTGACTGGCCATACAGTTTTGCCCACTAAACGTAAGGAGTCATTCACACATTTAACACGTTTACCATTAAAGACAAGCTAGATGGACGTCTTTTGAAGTATCTTGTGCACAACACAGCATTCTCTTCTCACTGGTTTCATACCATCGCAACTGGCTTCTCGGTTATCAAGTGTAGCGAAAATAAACACAGATTACCTAAAAATGAATACTACTGCAGTATTAGTGTATGGGAAGAATGGGAAGGTGCAAAAATTACAGAGGAACTTTATTTATCTGAAGTGCATAAGCAAATATGATATGTCAGTGCGTAAAAGTCTTGCAGCAAGTTTAAAAGCTGTGCACTTTGTCGGAAGATGCCCTCCACCATAAATAAAACCCACAAAAGAACAAAATCATATTTACATTAAGCAAAAACAACAACAAAAAAGAAAGGATGGATGAACCCACATGTTGCACACTATATAAGTTCATGGAGAAAGAACAGGGTTTAGTCACCTACATTACTAGGCTATTTACAATAGCGCTTTAAAACATGACACAGCTACCAATAAGAACAAGAGCTTTCCCAGAAAAACTTAACCACAGTTTGCCAAAGAGGATGTGATGTTTCGTACTTGTTATTTTACTGGGGTTTTTTTTGTTTTCTTATTGTGATAAAGATAGCATATGACGGTGGTGTTGTATTGAGAAGCACAGGATTACAGCAGCAGCAACTAGACAAGGCGGCAAAAAAAAAATCTTTAGTCATTTTATGACTAATTTAGAAAGCTTACCATTTAATGTTATTCCTTCAAGTGAATCAAAAGGAAAAATTCCTTTATGGTTTGAGTGGTAATGAACTTATGCAAATATTGCACAAGCAAAAACAGACCAATTCTACACTAGCTGAATAGTGTTTGCTGTCCAAGGGCCTGTGACCAGAGGGGCCCACTAAGGTCCTCTATGGTGATACATACTCATTGGAGCCAGGGTGAGGGGGACCAAACCTTAAAAATGATGTCCCAGGCCCACTGAATAGATGATATAGCAGCAGAAACGTTAACAAGGACAGCACGACTGTTAACACAGATTGGTTGGACTAGGACAAGACTAGGACTTCTGTCCTGGAGAGCCACAGTCCTACAGAGTTTTGCTCCAACTCTAATCAAACACACCTGATCAAGCTAATCAAGGTCTAAGGGTTACTAGAAAGCTACAGGCAGGTCAGTTTTTAATCAGAGTTGGAGCAAAACTCTGCAGGACTGTGGGTCTCCAGGACCGAAGTTGGCCACGCCTGGGTTAGGAGTTTTGTCCTCGCCACCTAAAGGCCTAGTAATTTGTTTTTACTAAAAAGCTTTAAATCATGAAAGCAGATCCAGTAATGCATGTAGCCAATTACAGTTGTTCATGTGTAAACCGCATGTAGTAACAGCAATAAAGACTTTCTTTGATCAAATCCAAGTCCATTTAAAGTAAACGAAGTAAATGAAATCTAACCAGCAATACACAGACAGAAGCTACAATTGACTCAGCTTTTGAGCCCAGCAGACAGGTTACAGACTGTTCATGAATTTACACATTAGCTTTGGGAATTAAGGAATACTGTATGCATTGACAAAAGAGAGTTTTTAATTATGTAGTTTTACACTTTGAGAGATGTGCTGAGAGGCGAACGGAATAATGAATGTAAAGTGAGTCATTTGGGAGATAAATTCATTAGTACACGTAAAATCAACTTTCAATGACAACAATGCATGCCAAAGCACACAGATGTGAGACATACTGAAAGTTTGCTTGCATGATAATAAAATTACACATTCCAATACTTAAATCAAACCAAAAACGAACAGGCTGACACATTCACACATACATAACCAATAACCATTCACCCTGGACCAACTGATGGTGGATAAAAAAGTATCCAAATTGGTTTGAGAAAAATCGCCACCGTTTTAGAACTCATAAAGGATCAAAACAAATGATTTGTGAGATTATATAATGACAATTATTGGAAACATATATTATGAAACATACATATGCAATATAAATATACTTCCCTCAAAAAAAGAAAAAAGTCACATTGGCTTTGTGACAAATTTAAATTAGACAAAGAATGGTCCCCAGTAGAATAATAACTTCAAGATTATCTGTCCTATGAGGGTTCCCTCTCTCAATTCAACATTAAACATTCTAAAAATAACAAAACATGAACATTAAAGAAATTATGCTTTAAAATGAACAACAATTAGCAACAAAAGGTGCTTATCAGAGAGAAAAATGTTGGTTAGGAATGGCATCATGTTCTATGGACTGTTGTTCAGGATATAATCCTACATTTTGAAGTGGATATAGTGTAAGGCAGAGGGGCTTGAAGCTTAAAACACAATGGACAGGGTATATTTCCAACCATGGATGTAACTAAGAGCATACATGTATATAATTCAGTCTCTACCAATACACAAAGTTAAAATAAAAATATGTATTCAAGCTCATCTTGCTTCAAGCTCACACCTCTCCCTATTGAAGCTTGTTATGTAAAAAAACTGACTGCACCTTTTAGGTAAGGCAGGTAAAACTTGGTTTGATCATGTCATGGAAACTCATATTCTGTGTATGATGTAATACTGCCAAAAGTCTACAGATTGATGATTCTGTCCACTAAAACAGTAACTAAGGACTAAAGATGGGGGAAAATATTTATGAAAAAAAATTTACAACGTAAAAAAAAAAAAAAAATTGGTAAACTACTGACACTCTCACAAAATTCCACAATTGTCAGTACATCTTTAGGAATACTTTTGCAAACCTCACAATCACCTGTGGAACACCCACAGGTCAACCAAGTCATACTTGAGAAAAAGTCTTTGTTCTTGAATCCCAAGCCCCCTGATGCCTTTTGTCATCTTTACGGTAATGCCTCTACACATATCTGCTCCTCTGTAATCTCATCCAGTATCTGAACATCAACAGGACTGCAAATGTCACTGTCGTACACTTCTGTGCCCATCAGTGCCTCCTCCAGACCCTCAGCTTTGGTCTTCGGAAAGCCATGCTGTTCAGATGGCGAGGTGCTTTCTACAGACTCTAGGTCTTCGATGCCAGCACGGTAGTGAATCATGAGCAGAGTCAAAGCTTGGAGTCGTTCACCGGACTTGGCCAGAGCTGCTGAGACGAGGGCCTTGCGTCGGGAGTCAATCGTTTCTCGCTCTTCCACACTCAAAGAGTTGTTATGCTCCAGCTCCTGGTCAATCTCCTGCTGCAACTTGTCCAACATCAACTCCAGTTTCTGTGAACGCTCATCTGTTGGGAGGCCACGGTAAAGATCTCGACCAATCTCTTTGACGGCAATGAAGACACTGTCATCCAGCCCACCTTCCTTGCGCACCAGTTTGGAGCCACCGCTACCAGGTGGCTGCTTGGAAGGACTAGCCCCAGTATAGGTCTCTGTGTCACTGCTCTCATTGTCAGATGTGTTAGGTGTCTGTTTCGGAGAAGGCTCCACTGCCCCTGATCCCATTTCTGCAACCTGTTCTGCAAGTCTGGCTTTGGGCACCTGCCTCAGATTGAGGAGTCGAGAGCTAGTGTTGATAATGTGACGTGTAAGGCCAGTAGTTGCCCGATTGATGGTAGACTTGGCCTCAGGATCTGCTCCACGTCGGACTGAGGCAGCTACGCAATTAGGGAACTCTGTTAGACACTTCTCCTGACACTTCTTGTGACAGACATAAGAACAGGTCATGCACTGCGAGGCAGCCTTGGTCCACACCTTCTTCTTGCAATAATCGCAATAAGTGAGATTCTGGAACTGAGTGTCTTGAAAATTGTGCCGCATATCTCCGAACTGCATGCCGCTGTAACTTGGTTCATCCCGGGTTGCAGTGAGTACCTGCTCCCGTTCCTTTTCCCGGTCTTTTAAGTCCTCTCCCTGAAGACTTCCTTCCCACTCACGTTCTACCAGTCCACTGGAGAGGTCTGACTCCCCATCTGCAAGGTAAGTGAAGTTGAGTGTAACATCTCCATAGCAGAGTTTCTCGTTGAAACCTTTGTGAGTGCTCAAGCTGCGCAAAGCAGTACGGCTGACGCTGGCCCTTGGTTCAGGAGCACATAGACGAAAGGTGCTTTGATATTCAGCAGATGACATAGCTAAGCATTCCAGTGCAATGTGTTCCAAGCGCAAGCTAACGTGCCCTAAGCACAAGAGACTACCAAGCTTGAAGGGGTCCTTGCACCAAAGTGCTACATTAAGGAATTTGTGGTGGCTTTCCACCTCAAAGATCACAGAGGCTTTGTTCCAGCGGGCAGCTCTGCTGCGGTACATGGTTTCAGATGATTCCCAGAGACCCTGCTCATCGACACTGTCCCTAGTGTTGGAGGAGCTCTCGGATATCTTGTCTTTGGCTGAATCTTGCTTGTTTGTGTCTGGAATATTTGGGATTTCCTCTGCAGGCTCTGGGTGCTTGCTCACAGGCTTCGGCTCTAGTGACTTAACAGGGATTTTCTCTACTGGTTTGTCACCATTGCCAGCAGTGGGTTGCGTTTTCTCTGGACTTTTTTCCACCACAGGTTCGTTACCTTCAAACAGGCTCTGGGTTTCTGAGAAGGCAGATGTGACTTTTATATGGGGCCTGGGAGGGACAGGAGGGCGTGCAGGTGGTGGAGGAGGGGGCACCGTTGGTCTCTGTGGTGGTTCAGAAGGTTCAGCAGTCTTGAGAGTTGGAGCCTTTGGTGATTCTTTGGGCTGGGGTTTGAGTGGGGACTGAAGGTTCAGTCTGCGGTTGAGAATTGGCGAGATGGAACCAAGGGGCTTGGCCAAGTTGGCTACAGTTTTTTTGGGACTTTGGTTTACAGAGAGCAGGAAATCCTCCTTAGTGTCAACAGTGACTGGAGCTGCAGTTGATTTGGACTCAACGATTAGCTCCTCAAACTCAGAGTCATTGTCTCTGTTATCAGATATGTCCATGGTGGTTATTGGGGCTGGGTCCTCCTCGTAGCCCCCAGGCTGATGAAGATAACTGGGCTCCTCCATTGGGCCTAGGGTTTCTTGGAGTGTCCCCAAGCCCACAGTAGGCACCCGGTGCCGGACTGGCCTCTCATATAAGACTATCACTCTTTCTCCAGCTTGTTTTAGCAGCTTCGGCACTTGGACAGAGGATGTCACTTTGACTCCTATGCAAATAGACATGAAGAATGATTGATGCTTTGCAAATCTATTATAAAATCTTACAAAATTGTCCATCAAATGAACTATCCACAAAGTCAAACATTCCATTTGAATAGTAAAAAGTAAATGTAAGTCTAACCTCCAATAGCAATGAGGCGATCTCCTCTCTGTAAGTCTGCCAGGGAAGCTGGGGAGTTTGGGGTGACAGTCTCTATGCTCACATGCACAGTGTCACCATAACTGGCCGGGACATGCCTAAACGTCATTCCA
>NW_015540946.1:1449073-1469048 GCF_001515605.1 Sinocyclocheilus anshuiensis
GCAGCCTTGAGAGTTGGCGCCTTTGGTGATTCTTTGGGCTGGGGTTTGAGTGGGGACTGAAGGTTCAGTCTGCGGTTGAGAATTGGTGAGATGGAACCAAGGGGCTTGGCCAAGTTGGCCACAGTTTTTTTGGGACTTTGGTTTACAGAGAGCAGGAAATCCTCCTTAGTGTCAACAGTGACTGGAGCTGCAGTTGATTTGGACTCAACGATTAGCTCCTCAAACTCAGAGTCATTGTCTCTGTTATCAGATATGTCCATGGTGGTTATTGGGGCTGGGTCCTCCTCGTAGCCCCCAGGCTGATGAAGATAACTGGGCTCCTCCATTGGGCCTAGGGTTTCTTGGAGTGTCCCCAAGCCCACAGTAGGCACCCGGTGCCGGACTGGCCTCTCATATAAGACTATCACTCTTTCTCCAGCTTGTTTTAGCAGCTTCGGCACTTGGACAGAGGATGTCACTTTGACTCCTATGCAAATAGACATGAAGAATGATTGATGCTTTGCAAATCTATTATAAAATCTTACAAAATTGTCCATCAAATGAACTATCCACAAAGTCAAACATTCCATTTGAATAGTAAAAAGTAAATGTAAGTCTAACCTCCAATAGCAATGAGGCGATCTCCTCTCTGTAAGTCTGCCAGGGAAGCTGGGGAGTTTGGGGTGACAGTCTCTATGCTCACATGCACCGTGTCACCATCACTGGCAGGGACATGCCTGAACGTCATTCCCACGCTCCCAGATGGTCCTTTGATCACCTCAGTCTGCAACAGACAAAGAGAAACAATATCAGTTTTGCTAATAATCTTAATGAAAAGGTTGTGTAATTGAAGAAACTTGGGATTGACAATTATAATTAGATTCCAAGTAGATTTGTAAATTGTAATTGTAATCTTTTCTTTATTGCAGGTGTTGTTCTGGCATACATTACTTTAAGTCATAAGACCACCAAGTGGGACTGGATTGGAAAGAAGTTGTTAGGGGAAGCTTTTGTTACTAGTTGAGAGGAACACTAGCAGTTAAGCCAAAAGACAGTGTTTCTTAAAGCTGATCTTTTGACAGCAACAGCGGTTTATAATTAGGGCGGACAACCTACATTATGATGTGAACAAGACAGCCTTCACTTTCTATAGAAAGCTCTCTCTTCCCATCACATCTAACAATTTTCATAGTGATAAAACAATGCTCTCTAAAACGAAGGAAGGGAGGTCTGCAATTACCGCTAATTTCACTGCAAACGTGCCACAAAGTAGCAGCTGCTGTTTCAGGGCTGGCTGCATCACAAAGCCTACATCAAAAAATCCACCTGCAGGTCCACCTGCACCTCGGAGTGACACCATACAACAACAGGTACATATAAGGAGCAAGTTAGTGTACCAAAGTGAGGAAAAATTCCACTAGATCCAACAAGAGACAAGAATGATAATCTGAACTGTATAATAGCAGCACAAATACCAGTGATTGTTTTTCATTGATCTTTCCATGATATGTCCTCTGTGTCTCCCTTGTTCTCTCTCTGTCGTCTATGCTGGGGGTGGGCAAAAAAGACAGGATGCAGATCTAAGCTGCTGAGATGGATGACTGTAATTTTGCTTCTGTCATTTATTATAACCCTTGAGAAGGGCACTGATTGAGTTAAACATGGGATGAAAAAACAGACAATCTACTCAAGTTGGCAAGCAGAAGACTGACATGCCCAGTTTTGACCAATGACTGTCTATAGAAACATTCAAGAACCTTCTGAAAGTTCTTAGAAGGCTACTTACAAAAAAAACACCCATATTCAACTGTATAAAACTATAATGTTTAGTTTCAACTATAATATCTATCTATCTATCTATCTATCTATCTATCTATCTATCTTTCCATGGCAACTATAAACAGATTATAGTTAGACTAGCAAACTCTATTACTATATTATGTATGTGTATATAGCCTGAATATTATATTATTAATACATCTAACTATTTAACATTGATATCTTATAGTGCTATTACAATTGTGCCACTGATCAAACATAAAAATAATGTTTTATTTGAATAGTTACTGTTTAAAATGGTCAAGTGAACATCACAAAAAATGGTTAAAACTGATTCATCAAATTATTTAAAAGCATGCTTTTTCATAATAAATTGCTTTGCCACTGAACGAAGGCATTTGTGGTAGCCTTAGGAGTAAGAAATGAGACAAGGGGAGAACACTTGTGCCAATACTATTTGCATACATGTCAGCTAACTGAGATGCTGAAGATAAGTTTGTTTATAACAGACAAAATACATACACAGGAACATGAATCTTAATGACTGAAGTGCTGCTGTTAAACCCTCCACAGAGATGATTAATTCTGAACATTTCCTCCCTGAGGACACAACCTGATCCCACCCTTTACACGTGTCAGAGAGGGTTTGTGGGAGAAAAACAAAACAAAAGCTCCAGGCTTTTTTGATGACACTGTTGGTCTGCATGTTTGGGATAATTCATTGCAACCTGTTCAAGATAGAGAATGAAAATGAAAGCAAAGCGTATGTAAGGAATCTTCTTATTCACCACCGGTGTAATCCAGAATAAAAGTGATATTCTAGATTTAATGAGTTAAATTACTGAAACAAATACGACAAACACAGAAAACAAGACAACACTGTTTGCATGGTGGACAAAGGGCTGTTATCTAGAGATGGCTTTCATCTGATATTAACCATAACAAACACTAACAATTACTTCCAAACATCCAGATCAAAGTCTTCTGCTACAGGAACATGTTGTACCTCAACATCAGAACTGGTTGGACCTACATTATATGATGCCTTGAGTTTAAGACTGAATGAGCAACATTTGGTCAAGTTATCTGCATAAAAGAATATGACCACATACGTAATTGCAATAAAGTCCACAACTAAATTGCAATTACAGTAGAAAACAACAAGACTTGACTTAAACCAAAAATAAATAAAACAGCAACTAGCAGAGGGTGAAAGACACACCTGCTCTTAACGTGCACCTTTGTTTTCCCACTTTTAGAACGGCAAAATGGCAAGGTTTAAAGACAGCGAGAGAGAAGAAATGAAAGCGAGAAAGAAAGATTTGTCTGACACTGGAACCAAACGGCGACATTGAGCGGCAATTACAGGCGATTTCTGTAGCTGAGCGGTGGCTAAGGGGTAATTACACAACCATGGAAAGGCACAGCAGGAGGAACGCTCACACACTCACTGTGTGCGCTACTGTGTGTCTGCGTGTGTTGAGAGCAGGTAAACGGACTGCTGCTGCTCCGACTGGTACGTGAGGACGCCGTTCATGAGTCAATTTGCTGTTCGTCTCACCTCATCACCACAAGGTTCACAAATAACACAAATAAACAAACACAGGGGGCCTGTGGGACATTTTCAGGTCAGTTCCACTGATTACAGCATAAATGTCAGAATTAACACACAATACTCACATAACAGTACACATTCAACAGAACCACGAGGAAAAACAGGCCTGCAGCTGATAAAATGAAATGTCATTATTTATATTCACTCACATGTCATGCCAATCACATATGACTTACTTCTGTGAAATATAAATGATGAATAATGTTCTGGTTCCCACAATGTGGAATTGGGTGTGCAAGCTCTAAAAAGGGCACAAAAAAGTATAAAAGAAAAGTACTCCACACAACTCATGCACACAATTACATGCCTTCTGAAGGCCTACATGTATTTTGTTCAGATTTGTAGTTGCCCTGCCAATATTATTTTAACATATTAGCAACATATCTTTTTTATTAAAAAAAATCAATCAATCAATAAATAAAAAGTTGCAATTTTAAGCAACTGTAGCTAGACATTTTGGTAGAATATATAACATAATTAACACCTTTATTCAGCAAAGATGTATTAAAATCTATCAAAAGTGACAGTAAAGTTCAAAAAATTCAAATGATCAATGTTCTCACAAAAAAATATTAAGCAGCACAACTGTTTTCAACATTCATTGTGCAGCAAATCAGCATATTAGAATGATTTTTGAAGTATCATGTGACACTAAAGACTAGAGTAATGGTTGCTGGAAATTCAGCTTTGCCATTACAGGAATTTTTAAAAGATATTAAAATACAGAATTTACTTTATATTTTACAATATTTATGTTTTACTGTATTTTTGAGCATAAGAGGCTTATTTTAAAAACGTTCATGTTCTATCATAACATACAGTGGGTACAGAAAAGAATCACCCCCCTTTACAATAATCACATTTTGAAATGAAATGAAGACAGACACAGTTTTTGTTTCATCCAGCTGTATTTACTCAGTGCAACTTATACATCCAAGTGTAAGATATAACACCAACCTGCCAGAAAAAAAATAAAAAATAAATAATAATAAAAAAAAAATAAATAATAATAATAAAAAACAGAATCAACCAGAATGCTGTTATTAGGATGGTGAGCTGTATTGGATTTCCACCAGACATATCGTTTGATGTTGAGGACAAATAATTCAATTTTAGTCTCATCTGCTTCAGAATCTTCAAGGTGCGTTTTGGCAAAGCTCAGTCGTGACTGCATGTGGCCTTTCTGGAGGAGTAGCTTTTTTCTTGCAACCCTCCCATACAAGCCACATTTGTGGAGAATTTGTGATATTGTTGTCACATGCACACAATGATCACTCTTTGTCATGAATTCCTGCAACTGCTTCAGTTTCCTTCCGGCTCTTTCATCCAGTTTGGAGTGACGTCCTGATCCAGGGAGGGTCTGTGTTGTACCAAATACCTTCCACTTCTTAATAATAGACTTCACTGTGCTTCTAGGCATTGATAAAGCCTTTGAAATTTTTTGTATCCATCTCCTGACTTGTGCCTGTCCACAACTTTATCCCAGAATCTTTTGACAGTGCCTTGCCACCCATAGTTGATTGTTTGCTTCAGTTGCACTCAAGGACTGAAATGCTCCAGAAAAGCTCTTTTCATGCTGTAATCAAAATGACCACAGCTTATCACAGTTGAAAGTCAAATGGTTTTGTGTGCCGCTGAGAAGGTGATTAGCTAATTAAGATGCCATGCCATTTTTAGGAGGGGGTGATCCTTTTTCCAGCTGTGATTCTGGTTTTCTATTTATTTATTTTTTTCTGACATGTTGGTGTTCTTTCACTTGGATGTTATAAGTTTCACTGAGTAAATACAGCTGGATAAAACAAAAACTGTGTCAGTCTTCATTTCAGGCTTCAAAGCAACAAAAGGTGATTCTTTTCTATACCCATTGTGTGTGTGTGTGTGTTAGTGATGCACGGATGGCGGTTATATCCGCGGGCGCTGCGGATAATCCGCGGATCGGGTGGGTGAAGAGTCTAGATGTGCAAAGTTAGTAGAGACATATCTACAGACTAAAGGCTGTAATTAAATCAAAAGGTGGTTCAACAAAATACTGACACAAGGGGGTGATCCTTTTGCCAACTCAGTGACTCTGTTTTTTATGTTGGTGTTTTATTTTTCACTTGGATGTTATAAGTTTCACTGAGTAAATACAGCTGGATAAAACAAAAACTGTGTCAGTCTTCATTTCACGCTGCAACGCAACAAAATGTGATTATTTTAAAGGGGTGATTCTTTTCTGTACCCTCTGTACAATCAAATACTGAAGTTAAATAAAAATGTAAAAGATCAATAAACAAACACGTCAAATGAGGTTGGAACAACGTGAAGGTGAGTAAATATTGACAAAGTAATCTTAAAAGCTTTACTCTGAATTGAAAAAAAAAAAAAAGGTCACACTTTATTTTAAGGTCCAATTCTCGCTATTAATTAAATATTAACTATGACTTTTGCCTCAATAAACTCCTAATTACTGCTTATTAAAAGTTAATAAGGTAGTTGTTAAGTTTGGGCACTAGAAAAAGAACACAAAATCAGCCCTACACACTCACAAACACACCCATACCAGACCTAGCGCACACTCTGTACACTCTGTAGGAAGTTTTCTTCTTGTCATCAGGTGCCAGTGAGTGCATACGTGTTTGTAGGTGGTAGATGTGTTACGTGCACCGGTGTGATTGTTGACAGATGCCCACTGAAGCTATTGTACAGAACGGACAGTTGCCTTGTGTGTACACCTGTTTCTGGAGGAGTGACGGTGTGTGTTCAGCCAAACCTCCCACTCTCCATTTCTATCGCTCTCTTTACCTCTATTTTTCCTGCTATCCATTTCATTCATCCTCCCACTCCCTTCATCCCCCACCTTTCTCTTCAACTGGCTTATATAAATCTACCCCTTTCAGAACAGACTCTCATCCTTTACCTAAGCAACATGGGCGATAATGATGGTGCCCAGCAGACAACACACAACTGATACATACTTTGCTTTACCCTTTGAATAATAAATAAATAAACAGTAAATAAACAAAAAACCATGGAAAAATTTTTTTCTTTGCAGTTTGTGGTTGCTTACAAACTATTTTTTGGATCTTCAGAAGTCTTTTATGCACACCAAGGCTGCATTTATTTGATCAAATTTGCAGTAAAAAACAGTAACGTTGTGAAATAATATAATTTAAAATAACTGTTTTCTTATTTGAATATATTTAAAAATGTCGTTTTTTTCCTGTGATGGCAAAACTGAATTTTCATCAGCCATTACTCCAGTCCTTCAGAAATCTTTCTAATATGCTGAACATTCAGAATTCCTTAATTAATAGAAGATCCAAAGAACAGCTTTTTATTTGAAATAGAAAGTTTACATAAAAGTATTTACTGTCACTTTTGGTCAATTTATTGTCTCCTTGCTGAATAAAAGCAGTGGTGTATAAAGTACCTGAATGCCACACTCAAGTAAAAGTACAGATATCTTACCAGAAAATTACTATGATAGAAGTTGAAGTCACCGTTTAGAATATTACTTGAGTAAAAGTCTTAAAGTATGTGATATTTATTGTACTTAAGTACACTGTGTCAGTCTTCATTTCACGCTGCAACGCAACAAAATGTGATTATTTTAAAGGGGTGATTCTTTTCTGTACCCTCTGTACAATCAAATACTGAAGTTAAATAAAAATGTAAAAGATCAATAAACAAACACGTCAAATGAGGTTGGAACAACGTGAAGGTGAGTAAATATTGACAAAGTAATCTTAAAAGCTTTACTCTGAATTGAAAAAAAAAAAGGTCACACTTTATTTTAAGGTCCAATTCTCGCTATTAATTAAATATTAACTATGACTTTTGCCTCAATAAACTCCTAATTACTGCTTATTAATAGTTAGTAAAGTAGTTAAGTTTAGGTATTGGGTAGGATTAGGGATGTAGAATATGGTCATGAAGAATATGTGCTTTATAAGACCTAATAAATAGCCAATATGCTACTTATATGAATGCTAATTAGCAACAAGTTAATAGTGAGAATTGGTCCCTATACTAAAGTGTTACCAAAAAATCTTGATAACGTTACATTACTAAAGCATCTCTGACGTGGAGGGAGAGGCAAACACATGACAAAACAGCATCACATTTTGATTTCATTTACTTTTCTAGTTTTTCTCTGATGCCTCCAAAAAGAACACAAGTCTCTCTCTCGCTCACATGCACAACACAAAACATACAGCATATGCTTGGCCACCCCAATACTGCCTCTAAATGCGCACAGACATCAAATCGCACTGTGCACTCAAAGAGACAGACAGACAGATGAATAACTGCTCAGAAAAAGAAAACATGTCACACAAAATCAGCCCTACACACTCACAAACACACCCATACCAGACCTAGCGCACACTCTGTACAACAAAACGGAAGTTTTCTTCTTGTCATCAGGTGCCAGTGAGTGCATACGTGTTTGTAGGTGGTAGATGTGTTACGTGCACCGGTGTGATTGTTGACAGATGCCCACTGAAGCTATTGTACAGAACGGACAGTTGCCTTGTGTGTACACCTGTTTCTGGAGGAGTGACGGTGTGTGTTCAGCCAAACCTCCCACTCTCCATTTCTATCGCTCTCTTTACCTCTATTTTTCCTGCTATCCATTTCATTCATCCTCCCACTCCCTTCATCCCCCACCTTTCTCTTCAACTGGCTTATATAAATCTACCCCTTTCAGAACAGACTCTCATCCTTTACCTAAGCAACATGGGCGATAATGATGGTGCCCAGCAGACAACACACAACTGATACATACTTTGCTTTACCCTTTGAATAATAAATAAATAAACAGTAAATAAACAAAAAACCATGGAAAAATTTTTTTCTTTGCAGTTTGTGGTTGCTTACAAACTATTTTTTGGATCTTCAGAAGTCTTTTATGCACACCAAGGCTGCATTTATTTGATCAAATTTGCAGTAAAAAACAGTAACGTTGTGAAATAATATAATTTAAAATAACTGTTTTCTTATTTGAATATATTTAAAAATGTCGTTTTTTTCCTGTGATGGCAAAACTGAATTTTCATCAGCCATTACTCCAGTCCTTCAGAAATCTTTCTAATATGCTGAACATTCAGAATTCCTTAATTAATAGAAGATCCAAAGAACAGCTTTTTATTTGAAATAGAAAGTTTACATAAAAGTATTTACTGTCACTTTTGGTCAATTTATTGTCTCCTTGCTGAATAAAAGCAGTGGTGTATAAAGTACCTGAATGCCACACTCAAGTAAAAGTACAGATATCTTACCAGAAAATTACTATGATAGAAGTTGAAGTCACCGTTTAGAATATTACTTGAGTAAAAGTCTTAAAGTATGTGATATTTATTGTACTTAAGTACGACAAGTGTTTTTTTAATCTTAAATGGCGTACTTAAGTATTGAAAGTAAAAGTACAAGTAAATGCAAAATGTAAAAGAAGCAAATAAATATATATATAAAAAGAATGTTCATACACAGCTTGAGTAGCAAGACTGCTCAGTTTTAACTCTTTCTTCTATTTTGTATCTTTGGGTAAGAATAAGAAGCACTTCATCCGGTACTTAGTGTCTTTCATTCCAACATAAGAAAACATTTCTGGAATCTGCATCTGAAATACATTAAACTGTGTAAATACATCTAAATGCTATCTCAGAGGGGACATGGATGCATTTAACCTGCAGTTACAGATGGATAAAAAATATTTTGTTTTTAACATAAAACATTGAATACTAATATTTGAAATGATTTAAAACATGAAAAAAAAAGTTGAAATGTGAAATTAAAACCGCCAGTAGGTGGCAGCAAGTGACTGTTACCGAGTAAGTCACTGAGATTCAACCGATTCGTTCAAACGGCTGATTCATTCAGGAACAAAGTGTTTGACTGTGTTAAAGGGGTCATATGATGCCTCCCTCCCTCTCTCTCTCTCCCTCTCTCTCTCTCTCTCTCGCTCTCTCTCTCTCGCTCTCTCTCTCTCGCTCTCGCGCTCTCTCTCTCTCGCTCGCTCTCTCTCGCTCGCTCTCTCTCACTCTCTCGCTCTCTCTCACTCTCTCGCTCTCTCTCACTCTCACTCACACACACACATACCATGCACAAAACTCCGCATCTGAACAGTCAATAGCAAATACTTAAACTAATAACAAAACAGTAGCTGATTCAGAAGCGCCAGATTGTCATAGCAAAGTCAGAATTACCTCCTCTCCTAGGTTCACGAAACAGTCGTCCATAAAATGCATTGCTGTTCTGTTGTAAGTAATCTTAAAGATTCCTAAATGCATCTACTTTCGGAAGGCCAAATAAAGTGCTTTTGCTTTCGCACTGAAACACACAGCGTCTCCCTGATATGGCTGCTTCAACACTAACTGCGGTTACTGAAACCACGCCTTCTTTCTTTGCGTGAACATTTGGGCGGCATTATGCTAATATTTCCACATAGTGAGGTAGATATGTGGGGGCGTGTTAGAACGAGCCGTTTTAGGGGGGCGTGGCAGAGTCTTAACTTGCCACGGGGGATCATGTGATAAATCAACAGAACTAACAATGAAGGAGCAGGTTTATTTCGTCCTTCGTTGAGTGAATGAGGTGTTTGGTAAAAAGATCCATCGTCAAACAACTGTGGAATAACTCACTGGAAATGTAATGTGGTTTGACATGTTTCATGAGTGACGCAAACAGTAAGGATAGAGGCAGCAGCCTTCAGCAACTTCAGATACATGAAGAATCACAGGGAAGCATACAGCTTTTGTATACTCTGTGTCTCCTGAGAGCCTGTTTCTCTTAAAGGTTTTTTTTTTTTTTAATCTGCTAGTTTTATCCACAAGCTGAACTACAGAGGTGAGCTAATGAAATTAAGTTCGACAAGCACATTCAGACTCACTCCCACCAGCTGGCAAAAAGAGAAAACACAAACAAAAGAGTCATGCAACAACAAAGAAATATTTCTCTAAATAATATTTAAAATACTAATTTTAGAGATGAATTAGATTATTTTGAATGAATATGAATGCAAACTTCTTGTTTTCTCCATGCAATATGGAGAAAAAGTGTGAAAACAACATTTTTAACTAGATTTTTTTGGTATGTAAAAATATAATTACATGAAACATTTTGAATGTAATTGGCCACAATAGCTGTTGAGTTGAAATGAAGATTCCTCCGTCCTTTTAAGCCATTTCAGGGCAAATATACAAAGAGATATCATGAAAAGGCTGAAAAACATCAAGATATACATTTTTAGCTACAGTATACTGGTCAGTTCTACTCTGCAAAAATTCTGCATCTTCCTCACACACAATGGCTGAGTTCAGTGGTCAGATGCAGTAGTGAGAGCCTTCAGAGCAATGGTCAGTAATCGAATCATCTGGCACATGTCAGAGAGATTAGTGTTAGGGTATAGGGTAGCAGTCCCCGCAAGGCATGTGCACACACACACACACAGCATCAGAGAGCTCTAGCGATTAATAGGTTTGTTTTAAAACAAGAAGAAAAAAGTAACAGATACGTGAAAGAAAGGATGCTTAGATCGATCAGCTGAAGTGGATGCATAGAGGATTTTAGAAGGATCTGATTAAAACAGAAGTGAACTATAGATTTTAAAAGAACATGTTTTCTCAAATAACAAATCTTATACGTTTACTTATACTTTTTCAATTTCACAATTTTGATCAATTTAATTTATATAATAAATCCACTCAACCATCTATCTATCTGTCCTGGAAAAATTTATATTTTTTTCTGTAAAGTATATATTCACACCACACAGACACACATACATACACACACATATATTAATTATCTGAAAAGAAATGTTAATATCTAATAACTTTTTTCCGTGACGTAAACTTATATTGTATATTGTAAAATTGATGTTTAGATATTTTTCCAAAAGAAAATAAAAAATACTAATTAGACTTTTTTTTTTTTGCAATGACCTGGCTTACGGCTGATCAACACCATCACCTAAACTGAAATTAATGATTAATACAAAACTAATACACGTATTTGTCTTTTGAGCAAAGTGATGTGACTTTTTACATCTGTAAAGGTTCTTAATGATTTTTTTCCCTTCAGAATTACAACAAAACTGCAAGGATTCATAACCTCAGATAAAGTGAAAACATTTATTCTCAATTATCCCATTAGTAACAAGGTTAAAAATTAAGCAGTGGAAATGTTATATTGAGAACTTTCAGAGCTTGATGAAAACTCAATTTCAAAATGTCTGACAGCCAAAGCTGGCAGGAAGTGAGGATAATTAAGCAGGAAGTGTTGCTGTGGATTAATGTGTTTTATATTAAGTTGCCTGATTTGAGTCACATGTGGCATAATAACTAATGGCGTGGTGGAATATTGTTAACACCGCCCTTTTCCGACACTCAGCTAATTCAATCACTCACTCTTCTTCATTTCACCCATCCTCCAATCCATGTAAATTAACAAAGCACTGCTTCACACATAGTTACATGACAATGACATGAGGTTATAATTGACAAAATCTACCATATCCAGTTCTGACTCAGAGTTTTGAGTTAGAGGGAGACAATTTGAACTAAATATAAAATATCATAAAAACCTTAACAAAAATCAACCACAAATTTGCTGATTCCAAATCAAACTTAAGTGCTAAACATATATTTTGAAAAAATGAAATAAGCCTTTATTTCTAGTAAGAAACCCTCAATTATGGGTTCAGCAAGTTTTTGCTTCTCATTTTTTCTGACGAACCTATTCCAGGAATCATTCTGATTTGCACACATTTGTTCAAAGCTGGGATGAATGCAGTTGCGTCTCATCACGGACGGGCTGAATTTTCATGTTGCCGCGACGTTTTTGTAAAAGGAGGAGGGCTTTTCAGAGAGCGCCACACAAAAGGGAGTGTTGTTATGGAGACGGGGGACATTCAAAAACAAGACCCTTCTCATCCCCTCATTTGCAATTGTTCACAGCGACCAGAGCGTTCTTTAACGTCTGTCCAAGTCGGTTCCGTTTTTAGCACCTTCATTGTTATTCAGTTGCTCAGGAACTGTCCCCTCATCTACATGGATGTGCCCCCAGTTTAACCCCCACGTGCGAAAGGTAGAATGAGAATGGCCAAATGAAAGATGGAAGGGAAAATGAAGAGTCTCTCCTATCAACGCTCAAAAGCCATGTGGAGGGGAAGGGGGGGCAAGAGTGCGTCCTTATCACTTTGGCATTTTATTTGTCATTTTCATTCTCTCAGCTTAAACTGAGTCAGCTACTTAAAAGTGGAGTTTCAAATGTCCCTTCCCCATGCAATCGACAGCTGTCTGATACTGTCAAAAGATTCATGGCTTTATAACACTTTCAACAGCAGCTCTATATTCAACAGGTGACATTTTGCTTCAAAGAGTGATGGACTTTGATCTAGCCTAGCACCTGGTTCTAATCTGACTGCAAGCAATTAATGCTCCTCCAAATACAGGTGTCAAACACTGTTTGTCCGTTAATATCAGTTTCAGCTGTCAGCAATGTGAACAGGAAGAAACAATTGTAGCTCTTTCCTCTAGATTACCACAAAATAAACTACTATTTACCAACCCAGCCAATCACTACAGACAATAACTGCTCCAGTAACAGAAACAGTTCTACATCAATGCAATTAAAAAACAGAGAAAACAAAGAAAGAAAGAAAGAAAGAAAGAAAGAAAGAAAGATTAGCTAAAGTTAAAGCAGGAAAGTAAAGGAAAGGACATTTTAGGACAGGAAAGTTTAGGACAGGAAAGGAAAGTTTAGGAAAGGAAAGTTTAGGACAGGAAAGGAAAGGAAAGGAAAGGAAAGATGAAAATGCAAAAACATTAAAGAAGAAAAGGAAGTAAGGAATAAAAAGAGGAAGGAAATAAATGCAAAGGAGTAAAAAAAGGAAGTAAAGAAGGAAATAAGGGAAGGAAAAGATGTAAATAAGGTGAAGGAGTAAAGAAAAAGAAATAAAGGAACAAGGAAAGAAAAGAAGGAAAGAAAGGGGGAAATAGGAAAGGAAACGAGGGGAGAGGAAAGGACATATAAGATGAAAATAAGGAAAGAAAAAGAAGAAAATCAGAAAGGAAATGTAGAAAAAGCAAATCAAAGCAAAGGACAAAAAAATTGGTTGTAAGTAAAGCTATATAATGTTAGAGCCTCACGGTCATCTCTGCAGCTCTCTCTTTCTCTCTCCAATCTTTTTATTTCAAGGAGAGGTGCCCAGCCAAGCAGAGAGCAACAATAAATTGCATAACAATGAGATTTAGCGGCAATATACTTCAGACTGCATCAAATCGTAACAGCACAGACAAAGAGCAGCTGGCCTGTCAGACACCACAGTACAAACAATAATTAACTAAAAATACAGCAGCAGCTGACTGCGGTCAATACATACTTCAGAACAAAGTTAAAGACACCTGGCCCTGACCCTGTACACTCTGCTGGGAGAAGAAGAACTGGCTGAGAGAAGTTGAGAGAGGTCAACTGGCTGAAAATCATGCTGCGCTGACTAAAGACAAGGAGGTTTCTCCATACATCGCCCTGAAAAAAATGCTGCTCTAATGGATCATGACCATTTTTACCACTTTGCAAAATAATGCTGTCCTAAAGATACAAATCTTTGCGGCTGTGAAAAGTGTGTCTGTCTGTCTCAAGACAGAAATCCATTAAATTCATCTCCAAAATATTGATTTATTAGAAATGATCCAGACTGTTACAACATTTCCGTTATCTGTTGCAACTTGCGTCATCTTTTAAATATATTAAAACTACACTATTTGCGTGTTCACATGCAGCAAGGCTCGGCCAACCATTCAGTGTGCTGCTTTTTCTGTTGTGGAGGGCGGAGCTGGGATTCATTTAGTGAAGGGGCTGGAATAACCAGCAATGAGTGTTAGCGTCTGTGGCGTTGCTAATACACCCATCAGACGCTCCGTCATGCACAGGGACGGCTGTCAAATTAGTTTGATCATCATCATTGGCACACAGAGCAAAATCAATTGTAAATATAAACTAGAAAAACAGCCTGGGAAACCCTTAATGACAGACCCTAAATTATATGTAAGACAAAAGAAAAACATATATATTATATATATTTTTTAATAACTTAAGTTTAGGTTCATGTGTCCTATGAAAAATGCTTTTATTATAAATGATCCCAAATAATTTAAATTATATATTTAATTCTATATTTATAAAATGTATATCATATTATCAATATTTATATATAAAAATATATTTATAGTTACACATTCAATTCTAAAATGTAATTTAAATTTGATTGAATTTTATTAGATACTAACACTGCATCATAGTGGCCCGAAAGCCAGTCCTCGGGTGGAGGGGGGGACTGTGATAAGATAGGGTGCTGCGGATGAAACAGCCATCTTAGAGCCATTATGAGAGATGTTTCTATCTGAATAAGCTAAGATGAATAGGATCTGAACTGATATCCTGACAAAGCAGGTATACAGAGGGTTATTTGTCTTTGGTTTAAATAAGATGTGTGTGTGTCTAACAGCAAACATCTGAAAAGCAAACATAAACACGTTATAAAAGCTATATAGACGTAACAGGACTTCAATTATTAAACATACAAACTCAAATGAGCAAAATGCATGTCAATCAACTAAAAAAAAATGAAGGAAAGGAAATGAAAGCCCCTGATCAGAGAGGCAACATGTTTTAAACAACGTCACGACTCTCTAAACAACGATGACGGAAAAATCCCAGTGACAGAGCTAGATTCCCATAACACACACTGACATATACAACATGTACACACACACACAAATAAACACTGCACACACACCCCCTGCAGCGCTCGATGGTGTTATTTGGATTGTAAGGAACTCACACAGACCATATTTTGAAAAACGAGGACATTCTGTGTTATTCTCAGAGAAATGTCTAACACGTTTCTAAAGCATCTTGCATCTGGAATAACAACATTAGAAAATATTTAGCTGGAGCAAAAGCCTGATGACTACACAGAATCGTCCACACAGACGTTGATGTCAGGTTGTTAAGAGAAATGATCAGTTAGGCATCAGAGCAGATGTACAAATATACGTCAATTCAAACACTGAAACACTCACTCGCTGCTCTATTGGAAAAGAGCTACGTCTGTTGGCCAATAAACTTCTGTGACTTTTCCAGCCATTTGCAAATACTGGATAAGAATTCCTTACTAATCATTTATGAATTATTTTGCACTCTCAATTTCTAGAAAATATTTTACAGCTGATCTCACTTCAAAAATGCTAAATATAAAAAAAAAAATTTTATATTTATTTTTGCACTTTGTGAGTGCAAACTCTATAAAATGATTCTTATTTTTGATATAATTAATCTATCAATAATCTTAATGTGTAATATATATGTAATTTTAACATTATTAAACTCTAAGTAAACAGGTAAAATATATAAATGTTAAAAATCCTTTTTATCATTTTATAAAAGTATTTAAAAAAATAGCGAATTATTTTTCATTATATTTATTATATCAACTCCCCGATATTTCAAGGGATTCTAATACCACAGGAACATATGTATGTTAAAAAAAAGGGTTTCTTTGCATGAACATGTCTTACGGTCTCTAACTTCTCTAGATGACCACGTACACTGAGGTTTGCTGGAAATGGGCATCGGCGGGTGAGCGACTGCAGGGCGGTGCAGGTCGATGGTGAGAGCGGCTGGAACGGCAGGAGATAAGAACATATGAAAAGACACCCAGAGGCTCAGTATCACTTACTTATTACTGATAGCGGTGTTAGCCTCTCTGCACCAGAGGCGCAAGCTAAGAAAACATGCTTTAACACTTTACAGCGTTTAGATTGTGTTAAAAAACAATCCCCCAGCATGCACACAAAGACAATATGGGTGTCACGAGTGCTACCATGCACATATTTTTTGTACACATACCATGGTTATACCCTAGAGTACCATGTAAATACAGTGTATATGAACCATTGTACTTATGAGCAGAGATCAGCCCACTGTTTTACATGTAAAATTAGTTTAGGATATGAGGAACGTAATATAGAGAGATGAAAAACAAAGAGAGGAAAGAGATATCCAGTGGAGTGAATAAGTAAGAGAAGGATGGGAGAACATGAGAGAGAAGAGGAAAGAAAAACAATGACCTTTTCCAGATGATATCTGTACTAATCCTGTGTTTGAGTCCCTGCTGAGGTCTCTGAATCTGGGGGTCTGGGGGAAGCTGACAAACACAGGGTGAAACGCACAGCGGCCAGTGTGCATCTGCATCTCCGTGCACAATTCTGTATTTCAAATAAACATGCCTGCAAGTGTGCACATTCATATGAGTGTCTACGCAAACGCACACTTAAGCATGCATGCAGTCGTTCGAACACCGCTTGTCCTTGCTGATGGGATTGGTTAATGTAACATATGTAACATATGTAGAGTCATCAGGCATATAAACATGCTGTGTCAGTGCTGGTGCATGCCTGTTATAGTGATCAGATCTCTCACTCACTCTCTCTCTCTCTCACACACACACACACACACACACATATGCACGCACGCAGGCTGGTTTATTGTGTTTCTTAATTAAGTAGAGTCTACAGCCACACACAAAGAAATATATTCTAGTTTCAGTGCAGCTGTTCATTTCAGATGTATTATTTTACTTCTAAAAATCAGATGCAGTGAATAAATAAACAGTAAATATAATAATAATAATAACTTATGTTATTATACATACTGTACACTATCCTTCAAATGTTTTTTTTTTTTAATAGAAATTAATACTTTTATTCAGCACAGACACATTAACTTGATCAAAGGGCACAGCAAAGACATTTATATTACAAAACACTTCGATTTTCAAATGCTGTTCTTTCTATTCATCAAAGAATCCTGAAAAAGGTATCAATATTTCCAAAATATATTAAGCAACACAACTAATTTCATCATTGTTAATAATCAGAAATGTTTTTGAGCACCAAATAAGCATATTGGAATTATTTCTGAAGGATCATGTGACACTGAAGACTATAATGTATGTTGGAAAAATGTAGGAATAATTTACATTTTAATTTTTTTAAACAGAAATCAGCTAATATAAATTGTAATAATATTTCACAATATTACAGTTTTTACTTATTTTGATCAAATAAATAGAGCAATAGTATCAACAATCACTAGGGTTAGTCGGTTTTACCAAAATCTGATATCACGGTTCGAGTAATTTTCTTATATCAAAATAAGTAATTAGTATACTCCATATAACAATCAGCATCACAAAAATAAGCATCACAAATATAGTTATTTTTGTTACAAATTCAACTCAAAATCATTTTATATTGCCATGCATTACAGGCTTTTTGGATATTCATTTCCAGTGAATTAAATACTTTACAAATGAACAGTGCTTCATCTCTTTTGATTATTTTCTTCTTCATTAGCAGCTTGTTCAGACACAAACAAAAAGATAAGATTACTCATAACAAATGAATGAGCAGTCTGGCATCAGTGCACAAACAGATCCATGTTATGCAACAACCACATTAAAAACAAAAGACTCATAGATTAACAGGTAATAGATTACAAATCGCATTGGATGGACCTTTATAAAATAGCCGATATACAAACACCTGTGAGTGGACATCAGTCGAATTCTACTTTAATTAAAGTTGTGGCGTCGCTTGGAAATGTAAACAACCTACTCTTTCTACACCGGATGTGAGCTTGGTGCTGGATTTAATAGGGGATGAGAGACGAAATAAAACGACTAGAATGGAGCAATTTAAGTTGACATTTTCTGACTGCTGTTATTGACTGCTTGGTGAAGTCGCAGTTGGCAGGTAGAAAAGGAAAAGGTTTTTGCAAAATATGAATTTGTTTAAATCAATAGCAATTAGATTGTGTTTGTCCTTCCTCCAAAAGGAAGACAAACAGACATTTATAATAGAGGGAAATAGACTACCGATTTATTATGGACACAAGCCACTTCATAAAGCTGCCCATTTTGGTGGACAAGCAACAAAGAAATAAGCTGAAATGTGCCTAACCCTACAAACTAAAGCACTACCAATATTAAATTTTTGTACTGAGTCTAAATAACGCCTCATAGACTCCTCATCAACTCCCACCAAAATGAATAACCTCACATATTACTGTGCCATTTCTAATGATGACCAACACATACTTCCTAAACATTCTGCCATGTTCACAGAATGTCTTAGAATGCCATGTAGCATCCCCAAACAGCCCTAGGAGGAGTGAAAACATTTTCCCCAAGTCATTTCAACCTGTACAGCTGTACTGCACATCATTATCTCCTGTTTCTTACATTTGATTTGCCAACACTAAAATAATAGCAAAGAACTACAGTTTAATTGCAGCTGGATATTTACTGGTTCATCTATCCATCCTTGACTTTTGACCTGTGCTATAGACAACAGTGTGCATGCATGTCTGCTTGTGCATGTGTATTTATTAATGCATATCAAACATGCATGTTTGTGCACAGTAAACCTATAGTGCAGTGCCCTCAGGCAGAGAGAAACACATGCAGCAGGACATGTAACGTGTACCTCTTTGATGGAGCTGCGAGTTTTTTCCCGCCATTCATCAGAGCTGAGCTCTAAGGTGCAGTGAACATATGTCTCCCTTTCATATGAGCCCAGAATAAACAACCTGTAGAGAGAACACAGAAAAAGAAAAAATAGTTAAGTAATTTTCATTATTTTAAAAGTACCGGTATATTTCAGTACATTATATACTATAACTGAATTATATACAATATTACATTATATACATTATATACAATAACTGAATTGGACAACCAAAATGAAAAGGAAATAGTGTTTTAATACTGTGATCAAAAGAAAGGACTAGGGCAAATTTAGCTCTGAAACCTAATCAATAGACATTCAGTTCAAATGACCGTTAATAAGCTACTACTACCATCTGCTGGCTAAACATTTTCATTACAAGCACTAAAAGAAAAGAAGCATTATGGCTATAAAAATACATTCACACTGACTACCATTCAAAAGTTTGGGATCAGTTAGATTTTTTAAAAATAAATTAATACTTTTATACCTTTAAAAGTGACAGTAAAGACATTTGTTACAAAAGATTTCTATTTCAAATATAATTTTTTCATTCATCAAAACTTTGAAAATTTGTATTATATAATATATTAAATTAATAATATATACAATTATTTTAAATTGCAATAATATTTCACAATATTACTGTTTTATTGTATTGTTGATCAAATAAATGCAGCCTTGGTGAGCATAAGAGACTCACCAACCACATACTTTTGAATGGTAGTGTAAATGTATTACAAAATAGAAAAATATAATACATAAGAATAGACGTAAAGATTATTAGAGCCTTTTTATGTATATAAAAGGTAAGAAGGTAAAGCCTGACCAGACTGTATTTGCTTTCTGTGTTTTGATTAAAAACGTGACACTTTCTCCATTAATAAATAAATGTAAAAAAATTTTCATCACATTTGTAACTAAGGCAGTGATGCCAATCCTGCTTCTGGAGGGCCTCCTTCCTGCAAAGTTGAACTCCAACTTTAAAGGGGTCATATGATGCGATTTCAATTTTTCCTTTCTCTTTGGAGTGTTACAAGCTCTTGGT
>NW_015540946.1:1469509-1484778 GCF_001515605.1 Sinocyclocheilus anshuiensis
CAGGGCATAGAGGAGAAACAATAATGTACAGTATGTGGAAAATAATGTGTTTTTTGAACCTTAAACCGCATAAACACATTTCATTACACCAAATAATGTTCTTTTTAGCAGCATCATATGACCCCTTTAACTAAACAATCCTCAACAAGCAAAACACAACTGGCCCATCAGAAGCATGACTGGTCCACTGTTGCCCTCTGGTGGTGGAAAAGCCACAGCACAATTGAGACATAAACTGACTTGTGCAAACACACACTGGACGGCTAGCAACTTTACCAAACTCTCAGCTTAATGCCACATGGAAAGATCCAGTGTGCAGACTACAAATAGTGTGTGTGTGTGTGTGTGTGTACGCCCACATCAGTGTTGAGTTGGGTTTGTAATTGTCAAAGGCTCTGCATTATTAATAGAAAGCCCATTACAAACACAATTGAAGTCTGTTACTAATCTGACAAAAACACAAAGACACACAATAGTGAGAAGAATACAGCTTTTTTTGCATTGTGTGTGTGTTCTCAAACACAACAGCTTGCAACCAGGCCATTTCAAATGTTATTGGCTTAGAATGTTATGGCTGTCTATGAGTTTTGTGTCCCAGAAGAGTAAGAAAACAGAAACAGCAGTGTACTGACCTGAATAGACACATATAATTTCAGACTCTTTATATGAATGTTTTTGTAAGTTTTATATGTGCTACTACTTTGAACAACGCATATAAGTAAAGATAATTAAAGAAAACAAAGGCAGGTGTAAATGTACTTATCTATTGAATAGAGGCTAGCAGTACAAAATTTATTTAATATGCCTGATCTGGGATGACACTGAACACATGACATGACACATGACAAACTGTGCTTATTCAGCTGTGCATGACAATTTCCCATATTTTTACTTTTAGATTACAATTGCCTTCATTTAATGCTCACTTAAAGTGAGCACTCCAATTCTTAAACAGTTTAACAATTAAATAACACTGCTATATATTTAAATTTTTACCAAATCTCAAAATGAATATGAATTTTTCATACTGTACATTACAATGTTGTGATGCCTAAATTCATAATCAATCAATAAAACAACTGGTTTTATTTTTTAGGGTTTTATTTTTAATACTATTTAGACAAAACAGCACAGAATTTTAATATCGGCCATAACATAAATAACCATCTGCTTACACTGGCCAGCATTTTAATGACAGTGCATTATTATTATTATTATTATTATCATTATGCCCTATTGGTACCTAATCAAGTGTACTTACTAACCTCCCATGTTTTATTTGCCCGAAAAGACAAACAAGATTAAAGATTAAGTAAATGTTGATTGTGTCACGCACAGCAACAGAAGTCTGCCCTACCTGCTACATTCAACAAGTGTGACACGTAGACGCCCCTCCACCAATAGTGTCTCTCGGATAGAGATATCCAGGTCACATGATGACGCCAGCGGTGGCTGCACTTGGAAAGGAAAAAAGGGCTTGTACCTGTCGATCAAAAACAGACAAAATCATCAGACAACCAACAGTCCGCCAATAATAATGCTTGCTTTATACACATTAAGGGCCAGATTTACTAAACAGGGCAATTTAGCATGACACACATTCAGATTATTTCCATAATGACCAACACAATCTACAAAGAGCACTGCAAATTACCAACTATCACAGCCATGTCAAATGGAAAATAGCTTTTTTGGGCAATAAATAATGGCACATATATTATTGTAAATTGACAATCGCAAACCGTAGTAAATCAAGTTGCATGATTCATTTATATACCGTCCTCCCTTAAATGTCTGAAAGAGAAACTCCTACAAATGCATATGCAATAAGGTCAGATGCAAAAACTGTCCATGCCCTTTTCATTGCTAATTTTTCCACTGTGTCTTTAGCAAATCCTGACAGTAGTTTAAGCCCAAAAGAGGGGTTGAGCTGGCGCAAGCTGTTAGTAATTCTGGCCCTAAGTTCATTATAGCAAAACAGTAAGTCACGATTTGAATCGTGAGGTCAACAGGAAATATTTGTCAAAGTCAATGGTCATTCTGGGTGTGTGTAACCCATTCACTCTACCCTTACTAGAAAAACTGTGTGTGTGTGTTTTGTCCTTTCACACAAAGACTTGAGGGGCAGAAAAGCAGGTTCAGTTAAATCCCGCTGCAAGGATTTTAGGCCCTTTCAAATTATGCAAATCATCAAGACAGGTAGGTTTAAAGCAAAACTAAAGTGAAAACCACGATGTTAAATGTCTTAATATGATCTTAATCTTATGCCTTTGCTCAAGGTCTCACTAACACTGCTACTACTCATTACCCAGCAATTTCTATGTATTAAGTACACCTTGGCATCTCATGGTTTTTTTAAGCAGCAGAGGCACAGATCCTGTGTTTTGTTTTGTTTTATGTGAAAACTAGTAGTTTTCCTAACATATCTAGTATCCAACATAATATTATCTCGGCATGATAATCGGAGTATTATAAATTAAATAAATCAATCAAAAATTTAAAACAGTTCATATAAAATTTTTAAAAGGTTAACCACGTCAGATAAAAAATCTTTAGGTCCTATTTTGTGCCCTATTCATGTGACCCCTTACATTATCAGTGTCAAAATATTCCTAATGAGTGACTTCACGTAATTCAGCTGTGAAACACCCAGACTCTGTTCCTCTTATACCATCTGTGAAGTCACTTTTTTTCCCACAACAAAAAAGGTTGTGAAATGAAGAGAAACGGATCAGAAAGTCAACAAGGAAAAAACTCATCTGGAGCTTCCTCCTCTTAATTTACCTGCTCACTTAAGATGCTTTTAAAAAGAGTTTCCCACAGATTTATTTGTGACCCTGGACCACAAAACCAGTCATAAGGGTCAATTTTTCAAAATTTAGATTTATACATCATCTGAAAGCGGAATAAATAAGCTTGTTGTTATGATAGGACAATATTTGGCCGAGATACAACTATTTGAAAATCTGGAATCTGAGGCTGCAAAAAAATCTAAATGTTGAGAAAATCGCCTTTAAAATTGTCCAAATGAAGTTCTTAGCAATGCATATTACTAATCAAAAATTAAGTTTTAATATATTTACAGTAGGACATTTACAACATTTCTTCATGAAACATGATCTTTACTTAATATCCTAATGATTTGTGGCATAAAAGAAAAATCTATAATTTTGACCCATACAATGTACCCCAGCGACTTAAGACTGGTTTTGGGGTCCAGGGTCACATTTAGACCAAGTATTGAACTAAATGTTTTAGAAAAGGGAGATTCTTCTTTCTTAGAGTTCTCTTAATTCTGGGTTCTGGAGTGTGACTGATCATTCCTCTATTTGTGCCTAACTGTGTTGCAAGTATTACAAGTATTAAGAACTTTCAACACCAAGTAAGCATTTGTTTCAAAATGAAAGACTTGTCCACGTGAAAAAATGTCTGTCATGTGTTCAATCATAACTGGCAGTCAAACCTGACTGAATATAAGGAACTTTAAAAACAGGGCGATTCCTCATGCAGAATGCAGCACTGATAGAGCTTAGCAGCATTCCTCTGAGGAGAGTGGCCTGGTGCTATTTCAAGACTCTTTACTGCTAATAATAATCTGAGAGATTAGTGTTCCTAAACAGGAAGTGCCTCTCTCTCTCTCCATAGACAAAGCTCTCTGATTTGCCCTTGTGCGGTACAAAATATTATAAAACCTGTCAGTCTCAGAAATTGCTTCATTGGCCTTTTTCTGAAACTCCAGACAAATTGTTTTTCTGCCTTATCATCATACAAAAGTGCCATGGAAACAGGCTAAGGAAGGGCCAGTTTTCAAAAGCAATCATTAGGTTTATGCATAACCCATAAAATCTTCACACTATCATTAATAGATCACAGAGGACATAAGGACTTTGTATGAATGTTTATATTTTGAGACAAAATACACAATCTGTACTGATATCTAAACATTTCAGATCTCTGAAAAACTTTAAGCATGCTGGGGGAAGTTGCCATGTCCCTGAAAACAAAAACAAAAAAAATCACATGCTTTCACAAAGGAGGTCAAAGTGAAATGAAACACTCCTCTAAACCACACAAATAGACAAAAGGCAATTTTATTAACTTCTATGTAAACACTAATGAGGCTTTCAGAAGCAAAATCCTGAGATTAAGACAGGATTTAGTGGTCACATGGACATAATGCTTTGTGAACAAAAAAGCCACAATCAAAAACAATTGCTCTAAATCAAAGCCTGAGATGTATTAGTGACCACCCTTATGAACTATACTACCTAAAGTGCAATTCTGTGACAACCTTGATCTTTCACGTTAACTCTGTTAACCTAAAGACCAAGTTTACAACCATCTTTGATGATCCATTTACAAGTGGACAGCATTAAACATGATTAAAACAGTGTTGGTTTTGGTAATTAAAACAAACTATTAAAACTTGTCTTTGATATAAAATAAAAATATGAAATTAAAAATGTAAGAAAAAAATAAATAAAATTAAAACTGAAAATATAAAAATAAAGGCTCATTCAAAATATGAATAAATGTCATATAAATAACACTAAAATAACAATTTTGTAAACAGGGTCCAAAATGTCTTGTGACTCAAATGGGCAGTTCAGTGATTCTACTTCCTTCCTGTTCAGACACCTCATGATGCAAAGCTCTAGGAACAAGATCCTGGTCTAGTAACACTCTCATTGTGCCCCTTCCTCCCTCTCCATTTCCCAGCTGCTTAATTGCAGGACATGACTTCAGTTTGTTCCAGAGCACACACAGGGCATGGAGCGCAGCCCTATCACTTACCACCAACACCGTTACAGCAACATAGCCAGCCTGCAGCATTAAAAATACAACACTCACTCACCTCACAGAAACATGTAATGCCTCAAGTCTGGACCTTGCAGTCTACACCAACTGTAAGCAGTTACATGCACACCAGTGTATATTAACAACAGTAATGATCTATTTCTATTTATTATGTCAATCGACTGTTCTAGTCAATGAATAAAGCAGTCTCTGTGTGGTTCCTGGTGTCGTTAGCTGAAGGAAATTCATCATGGGAAAATTACTCCATAAACCAACAACTCTTTAGTATAATAATGCACCCCAAAATAAAAATTCTGTCATCATTTATTCTCAAAGCTCATCAACACTTCTGTAATTACTAGACATTTAACAACCAATGATGTTTTGGCACAACTGATGTCAAACTTGGGGTGGCATGTCTTGACACAGCTTATCCAATATTATTTTAGTATTATTTATAAACTATTATAGTATTTATTGATATCATGAATCAATGTTTATTTTTATGTTTTCATTTTTTAATTTTAGTTTTAGTCATTTTTCATGAGTTTTCGTCATTCTTATCAGTTTTTTTTTTCATATTCAGCTTTAATTTATTTTTATTTCAGTTTTTAAGTAATTTTAGTACTTCAGCTTAA
The DNA here is from genome assembly GCF_001515605.1 of Sinocyclocheilus anshuiensis. Classification (NCBI taxonomy): domain Eukaryota; kingdom Metazoa; phylum Chordata; class Actinopteri; order Cypriniformes; family Cyprinidae; genus Sinocyclocheilus; species Sinocyclocheilus anshuiensis. The sequence goes on from NW_015540946.1 coordinate 1,474,945, forward strand.
ACATTTCAATTTTAGTCAGTTGCCAAGGCAACTTTTTTTCCACACATAATTTTCATCAAATATTTATATTTTATTTTACTTTATTTCAGCTTTATTCCAATTAACAAATTTTTTTTTTTAACAGTTTTAGTTAACAATAAGAGATTTTCAGTGAATAACACCTCAAGCATAGTTGAACATAGTAGTATGGACCGCATTTATGATACTTTTCTTGTATGGTATCTATATCACTATTCTGGTCACTATATAATTTCATTGTATGGAAGAGAGCAGCTTGAACATTTTTTTTTTTTTTTTTAAATATCTCCTTTTGTGTTGCACAGAAAAAAAAAATCATACCGGCCTGGAGTGAAATGACTGAGTAAATGATGAGAGAATGATGACATGACAAATGTTTTTGGTAAACTATTCCTTTAAAACACTAACTCATTCTGAGGAAACTTTATGGCTCTCTTGCTATGGGAAAATTAGTAGGAAGATTGTTACCCTTGTCTTATCTTTACAATAGCATCATGTGTACTTTTCACTAGCATACAGAAGATATTCTTCATGGGGATGAACTTCACTGAACTGAATTGAAGAACGCTTAACCTGTATGGCAAAACACTTCGTTGTTTAAAGTACTTTCAAGGGTTTCCAGCAGAAGTGTGAGAATACTTGCGGTAAGCAGCTCTAAGGGAAAAAGGCCAGCAAACGACTATCGACTATGAAGGCCTTATCCTGATCACCATCTATCTTACGCTGTATTCTTGAGGTGTTAAGTGTAAGCACTAAAAAAAAAAAACTTTTCCCATTTTAAGTCATTAATCAAATGGCACAATAATTGCATTAGATAACAGATTTCTGCCATATCTGCAAAATATTTCAGAAACCACAGGAAATTCCTTGGTTAACTAAAAACATACATACGCGCGCATTTTAAGCAGACACACGCAAATATTCACACGCATACCTCAATTTATTCAGTTAGATTATATAAGCATATGACTGTCTTCAGTCATTTAACATAATTAACATAATGCATAATTTTGATGCATAATCAATTTTCATAATGCAACTAATATATTTTTTGATAGACCATGAAACTAAATGTCAGCAAATTAGGTTTTATAGTTCTCATACATGCCTTAATCATCGTCTAACAGTCACTGGTAGAGTAAAAACAGTCTATAAGAGTTATACAATAAGAGATGCGTGCAATAAAAGTTGATGTAAGCCACACAAACACATCTGCCGTGTCTTTGACTGGAGATGTGCTGCTGACTGGATTAAAACCCACTCATATCACCAGCACCTCTCTAAATATCTCATATTCACCACAGCCAGGTCACTGAGGACAAACCAAATCAGCTTTGCTTTTATGTGCAGCAGGAAGAAACGTATGACTTTGCCAATCGGGTGAAAGCGCTAGGAGCTTATCGTGTGTGTTCTGCAAGCTGACTGCAAAAAAATGTGCCTGTTTTACACTGCACGTGTAAGCACTGCAGTGTAACTACACAATGAGTATTTTATTTGATAACAGCCAAAAATTACGATATAATAGTTATCAGGAGAGGGCATTTAAGAACCATTACAAACTTTGTCATAAAACATAATTTACATTAGGAACGCACAATATCAGTACCATACTGACTTTTGGCTATATCAATAATTTTTTATATTATTTATTTTTGCATGCTAATTTAACCATTAGATTACCTTCAAACACTCCTTTAATCTTAAAAAAACATTAATAATGAAAAACAATGTAACCTTTAGCAAATCTCAAAATGAATGTTCATTTTTATACTGCACATTATAATGCTGTGATGGCTAAATTTACTTGTAGTTTTTAGTTTTTTTTTTTTTTATTTAGACAAAATAGTACAGGCTATTTATGGATTATGAGTCACAACATTAAAATAATTATTGGATTCTATGCATAAACCAGAATTTTTATACGCAACCCTAATTTACACAAATCTATGAAGAAAAGATCATTTTCAGGCCTTAGTAAAAAGTACAAAACAGCAGCTAAATGCATTAATATCTCTGTAAACGGTGCTTAAGAATGTTTGTATTTTCCCAGGAGTTTGTGTGATGTAATCAAATGAAAGTGATTACAAAATTTGATCATTTTCTCTAGCCTCTGATGTTCTAATCATAAAGAGAGCATGAGAGGGCAAAAATAAAGGGATTTCATCCCAGCTGAACTTTGGCCAGACTGTATTTGCTAATGCATACAGAAGGACCTTCCCTGCAAGATTACACTTTGAGATATGAGGATTAATCACCTCAGAGGTCAGATGAAGCATGGCTGAAATGATCAAAGAGGTGCATTTTGATGTCACTGTGCCATTTGGCTTGGGACAGGTTACTATTTTTTAACATGCACTGCTGAGGCTTTCTCTAAGTCTAGAGAGAGAGAGAGAGAGACAGAACATGTGTATCGTGAGGGGGGGGATGTAAAATAACAAGTATTTGTAAGTGTGTACAAATGGAAGCACAGATGTTTTCGGAAGAGCACTTACATAAGTGGACTTAAGAGACATGGAGAGAGGAAAAGAAGAGAGAATGAGATATAAGTTTCCATCATGTCGGATGGCTGACAGCAGTCAATCCCTGCTGATGATCTGAGACGGCCGCAATGCGCACTGCATAGTCACAGATGACGAATGTAGAACTGAGTCACTGATAGATCACTCAAGGATGTCCTTTTCGATGTGACGACTAGGGAGAAAGGGCACAATTAACTAAGCAAAACTTATTTCTGTCTCCTTTTCATTATATGGCTGATAATTGCCGAAATATTTAAATTCTATACTATTTTGTAGGGATGCAACGATACCATTTTTTCAGAACCGCTCCGATCCGATACCAGCACAGTTTGTTTTTTAAATCAATGTAGAATTTCTATAATTCTGTGTGTTGACCTGATCATCACGCTTGTGTGTGTTAAACACAATCTGCTAAATATAGACAACTTCATTTTAATGAAAAATAACAAATGAAAAAATAGATGACCATAATCTATGACAAAAAATACTATTATAAACTAGGTTAGTGGATAATTCAGCAGCAAATGTTATTCTAGAAAAATCATGGGTGCACAATAATTTTATAAAAACATTAAACTGAACTAAACATTTAGTGAAACAACATTATTTAGTGGGGAACAAATAAAAGTTAATAAGTGTAGGACTAAATCTGGTAAAATGTTACACATTGCTCTTTGTATTGTTGTAGAACACATTCATGAAAAACAAGTAGCCTAAATAAATTATATATATATATATATATATACAATATATAGAGTATATGTATATATATAGTATATGTATATATACAGTATATACAGTATATATATATATGTACACACAACATATGATAGATAGAACAGAACAAAAAAGACTATTAATAATCTTTCATTGCGCAAAATTATAATACGAAAGGGTATGGCTCCAATAGAGCAGCACGAAGCGCTTATGCGCATCCCGTGCGCAGAATGATGCACTTAACACGGAGTCACAGCGCGCAGCGCTCCCATAGACTGTAAAAAACCATGGACGTAGTGTCCGTGACGTCACCCGTAGGTTTCTAAAGAGGGAAGCACTCCGCATAGAAAAGTGAAGAGATATTGCTGCGTAGTGTATTATATCTGTGCGATATTTTATTGAGCCTTTTCTTTTAACAGTTTTAAATCTCAGTTATTGTGCACTCTTGAAGAGAGTTTCATCGTTTTGACTGTAGTAACCGAACGCGACACAAAGTTTTAATGCTGAATGGAGGATGACAGACAGCTGCAGCAGGGAGAAGAGTTTACGTGAACTTGACTTAAATATTCATCTATACTTCACATTAAACTATGGAACGGCTTAAGAACACTTAATATATAGTGCACGAAAACTTTATGGTGCTTTATAATGTTTTTGTGCTTTTCGTGGGGCTTAACAATAACACAGCATAGTATACGCACAATAGCGGATTTGGATTGGTCTCGTCTGACCGATACTCGATCTGGCAGAAACTGGCAGTATCGGAGCCGATACCGATACTGAGTATCGGATTGATGCATCCCTACTATTTTGTCTAAATTTAAAAACACTAAAACTAAAGTCAGTCACTTTAAACGCCAGTGAATTTAGTCATCACAACATTATAATATACATTATGAAAAATGGATATTCATTCTGAGATTTGCTAAAGATTACATTTAACAGTGTTAGTAAAATTGTTACTGGTTTTAAAAGTTTAACTTTGAGTGCTGGAAGGTAACCTAAAGGTAAGAATAGGGGACACAAAGCAAAAATAAATAAAAGAAAATAATTAAAAATCTCTAATACTGACTAATAGCCAAAATGGCATATTGTGCATCCCTAATATATATTAGATTTTATGAAAAAAATTATAATAGTTCTTAATTGGCCTCAATTTTCACCTGAGATCATTATTTTATTTTTACACAGAGATTGGTCTATTAGTAAAAATCTGTTGACTTTCGCCATTTTTGTTTTACTATATGCTAATGGTGACAGTTCAAAAATGGCAAAAAGCACTTCTAGTGTTTTTTTGCCTCAGGTTTGCATGCCTGTAACAAGAAGTATTAAAGATGATCTTAATATCCTTTTAGATTCTGGTTCTTAAACTTTCCTTTTGGTATCTTAATTTTAAAAGGCCCTCGATCGACGGTTCAATCCCAGAGATATGGAGATCCTAAAGTGGCTCCATGAGTAAACTGGTAAATTGTTCACATTTTCAGTAGAGGTGTGCCGATCCGATACTCCGGCAGAAAATGGCAGTATTGTAGCCGATACTGATTGGCTACAATACTGCCATTTTCTGCAGGATCGGGTATCAGTCAGACGAGACTGATCCAAATCCGATATTACGCGAATACTATTCTGTGTTATTCTTAAGCCCCACGAATTTCATGAAAGGCACAAAAACATTATAAAACACCATAAAGTTTTCATGCACTATATTCCAAGTCTTCAGAAGCTGTTTCATAGTTTAATGTGAGGTACAGATGAATATGTTGTTAAATTCAAGTTGATGTAAACTCTTCTCTCCGCTACGGCTGTCAGTCATCCTCCATTCAGTATTCAAACTGCATGTCGCGTTCAGTTACGACAGTCAAGACGATGAAACTCTCTCCAAGATGTTTCAATATTCCTGTTATTATACTTGTTCTGTAGATAAAGATCAGTGGTTTTGCATAAAAAGACTTTATCTTGCTGGAGTTTATTGCAGATTCTAAGTCATGTTACTTTCTACCGGATGTTTGTTAGATCACAACACTGGAGTAGAGAGCACTATGAATAGTTCTTCACGCACACACTGTTAAAAAGTCTTAAAAAGGATCAAACGATCGCACAGATATAATACACAATGCATTAATATATCTTCCCTTTGTGCTTTGAACTTTTCCATAGAGACAGAGCGACACGTGTCATAATCAGAAAACCATGCCCACCGGCATGACTTTGTATTGCGGGAAGCCGCCTCCTTGTCATTTCTGACTTACAACAAAAAAACAGAACAATGTCTAAAAGCTGCTATGTGACGAGGTGTACAGCAAACAAGCTTAAAAAAAAACGCAGAACTACGTTTTTATAAGCTGTCGATCATTTCTCCAACGAAAGGAAGGTAAGGAAAAGGGGCACTGACATTAGACCAATAAAATTTCGTTTCTCAATATATCTCCTCCTGACAGGTTCACATAGGGTGCTGAAATAATCCTTCGACATGGTTTAAAATAATTAATGTTTCCTGTCGCCGATTACGTTTCCCTCCAGTGGGCGTAGTTCTCAGAGTAATATGACACGTTGCACTCTATTTTTGTGTCCTTAAACGCTCATTTTTTTGGGTCGACAGCTTATAAAAACGTAGTTCTGAGTTTTTTAGCTTGTTTGCTGTACACCTTGACACACATCAGCTTTTAGACATTGTTCTGTTTTTTTGTTATAAGTCAGAAAAGACAAGGAGGCAGCTTCCCGCAATACAAAGTCAATTCATAGTTTTCAGTCACGTGACTGGCTCAAAGACCTGGCGGGCAAAACATCCATAGAACTGCAGCACAAGCCTGTCAATTTTCTATCTGTTCCAATCCAAAAATATTTAATCACCTCTCAAAAGAATAAAACAAAGATATGTGAACAAAATGAAAGTTTTGGCCATTAGCAATTCATATAAAGCACCCGCCGCAATATTTCAGTCACTAAACAGCTGTACATTCTAAAACATTTAATGTGAAAACACTTAAAGTGCCTTTAAAACAGTGATATTAAAAGATCAAATTCTGTGCACCTGTCTAATGATGTGTACTTTATACAGGAAAGCAGATGAGCTTGGAATATGAACGCAATGCGCTAAATGGTTGTGTTTTTTTTATTATGGTTTGCTATGGGAAAACATTTAATATGAAACTTTGCGCATTGTGTTTATATTCTGGGTTCATCTTCTTCCCTGTGTATGCATCATCAATAAGGTGTATACTGAATTTGGCCTTTAAATATCACCATCTACATTACTACTTAATGCAAACCTCGTAAAAATAACTGCCGGTGAGCAGAGGAAAGCCTTGTTTTGCCCTCCATGTGGGTGTGTCTGTAAGGGTGTGACGTCACATGAGCCGTTGAATACCAGAGTTGCGACACTCCCATAGGCTTCCATCCATTGGGACCATGTGATGTCACAGTGCGTTATCGCCGCCATGTTTGTGTCCGAGTCACAGCTGCGCGATCTGTTTCAGTCATTGATCACAGCAGCCACAACTACCAGAGGAAGATCAACGAAATACTCCTGGAAGGTTCCCAACAAGGTTACAATATGCTCAAACATTTTCAATGGTCAAAAACCAAATGTAGGTAACTTCTTAAACAGCTGATAGTTAGTGTGTTTAAAGAGGAATGTCTGAAGAACAAATAATAGTGAAACTAGTAATGTATCTTGTTTCCCTCTAACAAAACAATTGAATACAACACACCTCTCCAAGTTTACAAGTCTTTAACTCAAGAAGTGTTAAAGATATCTTAATGTCATTTTAGATTCTTGTTCTTATGAAACTTCTTCTTTTTGAGTCGTCATTTTTAAGGCCCTATATGGTTTAAGTCAATGCGGTAATGTGTAGTTACAATACTGCATATTTGAAATCTTGAAAATTAAGATTTCAAAAGAAAGTTTATTAAGAATGAGGATCTAGAAGGATATTAAAATATCTTGAAATACTTTTAGAGCTCCAGGCATGCAAACTTTGGAAAAAGAATATTTATGGCACTGAAGTATGCATGTTCTATGCAATTGTGTTGATAGAAAATCACGAGATACATTTCTAGTTTCAACATTATTTGTTCTTCGGATATTCCTCTTTAAAAGAAATAAGTACACTGTAAAATCCAATAGTTTACCTTACTTAGATTTAATTAGTAATCTTTACTTAGTTGTTACACTTACTAGGTTTTATTGAGTTACAGCTACTTTCAAGGCAAATAAAACTATTTACTTACTGTTTTGAGTGACACTTATTTAAAATATTCAAGTAGCCACAAAGGAACCAATGGCATTAATAAAGCAGTGAGAGGCAGCAGTGCACTAATATGTTGCTAATGTGCAACATAACAACAGAAGAAGAAAAGAAAAATAATCTTAATAGACTTTTCACCCATTTCTTCCATGTCTGCAGTTATCTTTCAGTAGTTGCATTCACTCGTTTCCCAAAGTCATCTTGAATGTTGAATTCTCAATACAACTGAAATATTTGAGAGAACATCACATAAGCTAACTTCATAAATTGATGTTGATTTTCCTGAAATGTGGGGTTTTTTAAATTCACCATTATAGTGATTAGCGTTCCCTTTGTTTGGGCACTTTGAACTTGGTTTATGTTACTATAATTTTCTTCCTGTTAATGCAGCAATGCATCATGAAGTCAGAGTTATTTGGTTTCAAGGGAAGAAAAGTAATAAATAGGTTGCTTTTAGAAGGTGACCTATTCTACAAAATAGTGGATTACTCAGTAAATATACATCTGTGACATTTAATATTTTCGCTTTCATCACTATATATGTTTGTCTTTCTACAGAAAAATATCAACAAAATCAAAAATTTGAGCCGGGGACCTCTGGTTGATTTGACACAGAATAAATAACCCAATGAAATATCCATTATTGGCTGGTATATATGCAATACATTTTAAAACACAATCTCTAATATTGGCCAATTACCAATATGGTACCAATATCGTGCATCCATGTGAAATAGATTAATGGTTATTTCACAGACAAAACAACATAGCTTTTCACATGGATATCCACTTAATGTGCTATAGGTGCCTCAAACTAAATCTATCAAACATTTGATACCAATTTTTGAGGAAAAAAACATGTTATTGTTGTATTAAAGTGTATTGTCATGTCAGCTTTTATTTAGTGGCAGATAAAGCTTACATATAAAATGTGTCCATCTTACAAAACAAGTCCTTCAAAGTTTGTCCTGACAAACAATGCTGTCTCATGACATTAAAAAGTGGGCATTACAGCCAAGGGAGTGCTTACAATATTGACATTTTGGTGGTTCTTCGTCCTTCAATAAATACCCATGAGTCGCAAACACTGTGTCCTTAATCCTGGAAGTAAAGCCAGCCAATCAGATCTGGAGCTGGTGATTTCAGTCAGCGCTTGTCATACACATATTCAAAAAAAAAATGGCATCTCACTTTAAATCTAGATTACTAGTTAATCATGACACATCAATTCCTGTTTGCTCTGAATGTGAAGAAGCCGTAAGTTGACAGTTTCAAACAAGTGCAGCTGACAGTTTCTCTGGCCAGGGGCATTTAAAAAGCCAAACTCCATCACTGTCACACGGATGGATGGACGGATTGAACGCTGTGTCTTTTTCTACTGAGAATGTGTTTCTCTAATGCCTCTGAGGAACTGGACCATTAAATCAGCACAGTCAGGAAAATTTGTCCTGATCCTCGCTCAAGGGCATGTAGCTGATAGGGGTCTATCAGTAACTCTTTGTACAGATCACCCCCCAACTGGGACTGTACTGACCCAAACATACAGAGTTGCTCCATCTTTGAGAACAGAAGGTGTCATTAAACACCTATCAATAACAGATAGACACGTAAACACACCAGACGTGACATCAACTGGTGTAACCGGAGAACAATACGGATTAGAGATCACAAAAATGCATTCTTACGCACACCCAAAGTGCACCTGCACCGCACCATATATCAAACATCTACAACATCTGAGAACATTTGTGACATGGAGCCCATCCAGGATGCACCAGAGATGACATTATGTTTTTAAATACCCCCACAGGTACAGAGTCAGGACTCCTGTACACTGAATAGCTTGCAATACACCTTTCTATAGTTAGTTTAGACTATATTACTTCAGGTATTACTCATCATTTAACAGTAAGCCACTGTGGGTTATAAACTAATGCTGTTCTTTACACACATTGTATCTGATATATCTCCCAATATTATAGACCTTTCATGTCACCGCAGATGGCAATTTCACTTTAAACTAGGGCTGCACGATAAATCGCATGCGACATTTAACGCGCATCTTATCAGTAAAGCCGGTTCTGTAATCAGCGGTAAATCTCCATCACCTGCGGGCTTTCACATTGAGCAGCATTAACTACACAGAGCCGTTGTTCACTGACGAGCTGCGCAAAAAATCGCGCGAATATGAGCGTGGTTTTGCGCAGCTCGTCAGTGAACAACGGCTCTGTGTAGTTAATGCTGCTCAATGTGAAAGCCCGCAGGTGATGGAGATTTACCGCTGATTACAGAACCGGCTTTCTGACAAGATGCGCGTTAAATATCGCATGCGA
>NW_015540946.1:1484833-1502885 GCF_001515605.1 Sinocyclocheilus anshuiensis
GCACTGAGACACCCTACAGCAGTAGGGGGCAACAAGGGAGGCTTCCAAGGGGGCCTCAAGATCACTTATCCTGCTTTAAAGGGGTCATATGATGCGATTTCTATTTTTCCTTTTCTTTAGTGTGTTATGTAGCTATTTGTGCATGTATAAGATCTGCAGAGTTACAAAGATCAAAGTCTCCCACAAAAGGATTTATCTAAAAGAGAAGGCTGATCTAGACCGGCATAAAACGCCTCATTCAAACACGCCCCCACATCTCTACGTCATGATGTGGAAATATTTGCGTAATGCCGCCCAAATGTTCATGCAAAGTAAGAAGGCATGGTTTCAGGAACCGCAGTAGTGTTGATGCAACCATGTCAGGGAGACGATGTGTGTTTCTGTGCGAAAGCAAAAGCACTTTATTTGGCCTTCCAAAAGTAGATGCAATGAGGAATCATTGGTTAAGATTTATTTACAACAGAACAGCACAACCCAGACGTTCGATCCCCTTTCGGGCTTGAACTGATGGTAAAACTAAGGACATTATGTACTGTCTTTACATTTATGTTGAAAGCTGAAGCTCGTGATTATGGAAAGGGGCGTTACATTTCCGACGTGTGCTTGTGGTGTTCGGCCAGTCACAATGCACTGGGTCAGCTGGCCAATCAGAGCAGACTGTGCTTGTCAGAAGGAGGGGCTTTGCAGAAAACCAAGCGTTTGAGAGAGGCGGGGCATAGAGGAACTACAATAATGTACAGTATTTGAAAAATAATGTGTTTTTTGAACATTAAAGCATGTCAACATATTCTGTTACACCAAATACACCAAATAATGATCTTTAAAATAGCATCATATGACCCCTTTAAGAGTAAGACCTCCCGTTGTCCTGCCTTTGAGGACTGTTAAGATTTACATTTGGACAAAGGAGCTGGATCAGCGTAATAGACCATCCTCCACACAATAACAGAAGGTGTTTGCTGAGGAAATTAGAGCATTTCCTTGCATGAAAATGTCCTTTACGTTGATTCACTGAATCAGTGCAAATGCAGTGTTTATGTAAAATGTGCAATGGTCCAAACATCAGAGAGTGAACATTCTTCTATTTTGCATTTTACTTATATTGAAAAAAAAAGTCATCAATCATTTTTCTCAAAAGAGAAAGACATTGAAAAAATAAATAATAAAACAATTGAATAAATTAATAAAGGAATAAATACATACATAAATGCTGTAATTTAAAAGCTGTGTCAGTGATTTTAGACATTGATATTTCTATTAAAAAATGATAAGTTGAATTGAAGACAGTAAAGACATTAATAATGTAACTTAATAATTTTCATATAAATGCTGTTCTTTTGAACCTTCTATTCATCAAAGAATCTTGAAAAAAAAAATCACTTTCCACAAAACTATTAAGCAGCAGAACTGTTTTCAACATTGATAAGAAATGTTTCTTGAGCAGCAAATAAGCATATTTGAATAATTTCTGAAGGATCATTTGACACTGAAGAATGGAATAATGGATGCTGAAAAAATTAAGCTTTGCCATCACAGGAATAAATTACATTTTAAAATATATTCAAATAGAAAACAGCAATATAGGTAGTATTCCAAAAAACAAAACCCTAAAAAAAGAAAAGTTATCTCGTCATCCGAGCCATTAATCATTTTAACTTTCACCAGAAGCACCACTATAATCACTAAGTCAAACTCTTTCTTCATCCTGGTGACCCATAAAACGGCTATCTAAAAAACAGACAGCAAATCTATTGATTTGTCATGCCATATTTATTGCCATAGTATTTTAAAAGCATTTCAACCTCACTACGTAATTCAAGTCTCCGGCAGTTTTGTCCACACACATACAATTGTCCTGTTCTGAACACCTCCTCCATCTGACTGTGACACTTTCATCCCACACAGGGATGACTGAAACGGATTGTGGCCTGCCTGCTTGTTTTGTCCCTGGGCCACACTGTCTGCCTTTTAAACAAAGTTCCCACTGACGCACTTGTTTAATAGAGAATATTGTCAGCGCCTTAACGTCACCTCCCGCGTCACAAATTAAACAGTAAGTACTTTTCATTTCAGCCCTAAAGCAAACACCATTAAACTCTGAGGCGGTAAAACATGACTAGTGCATGAATTCTGTGCTGCACCCATCCACTTACATAAAGAGGAAAAATATCTCATCTCAAACACCAATGAAGTGATTCCGACTTTTGGAAAGATGCCAATACTGAGAAAATGAGTATCATTTAATGTCTCACATCATTGAGAAGTTCTTTCCCTCTGAGTAATGTAAAGCGTTTAGCTTCAGTAAGTTTGCTGCCGGCTGTGTATGTGCGCACTGTGATGACTAAAACTCTTTAGCTCTGCAGCACGCGTCCTTATGGTGTATAACAGAGGGCACAGCGTCAATGCCAGGATGCTGAATCCAAAGGAAAGAGAGAAATGTTATGAAAATAAATGTACTAATCGTACTAATCATGCTCTTGTATTGAGACACTCTAATCAATAGTTCAGTGTGACGTTTAACAGAGAGCGCAGTGATCTAATTCACTACTCTCACAATCCCAGCTGTGTTGGGTCAAAGTTCAAATTGCACCATTCGAACTGACGAAGATTACATTCATCTAGCCATTTTTGCCTTCCACTGACACTACAATTAACTTAATGGATAAAATCACAGTGTGGTGCTCAGTGCTGTGTTTGACTTTGTGATTTGCACATTATGTTCATATTGACTGTAGTGTACACTGTCAACAGAAAGCCGAGCAATTTGACTGATGAGCCAAAAAACGACTGTGCATCAGACCATTCTGTGCACAATGTTAAACCTAAAGAACATACAACACCTGAGAAATCCAGTCAAAGCACACACACTCTGAGATATCTTAATGTTTACTGGCAACCAAACGTTTTAGGTGTGCCAAGTAATGCTGAGTAATAGAGAGCAGTGAGGTGTAGGTGGATGAATCCTGCATGCAATCAATCCATAGCTTGGTTGAAAGCCTTAGTCACAGACCTTATTTTTTTTCTCGGCTAAAAACAGGAAGTAACAAAACCCTCTGAGTAGTTTTCACTTTTAAAGGTCAGGAATATGAGCACAGTAAAGGGAATCGTGATTGAATGGGGAAGGTGGCCTCCATTTCCAGTTTCACCCGGGGAAAATTAAGCACACTTGCTGTTCTCGATACACGACTCTACCAATAGTCTAGTGCCACAGTACTTCTGTCTGTTCACTTTTCACAACCCTTTTCAGATATGAACACACACTACCGGTTTCACAACCTCTTGAGACTCTTTGTGTACAATAAAAGCAAAGCTCAGAAAATAGCTTGAGAGATATCTTTTACAGATAATTAATTCAATTCAAGTTTATTTGTATAGTGCTTTTCACGATACAAATCGTTGCAAAGCAACTTTACAGAAAATTACGTTTCTACAATATATATAGTGTTAGCTTATCAGTGGTGACTGTCAGTTAATGTACATATGGCAGAAATGTATGGAAAAATCAATTAAAGACATAATCAAACAGACGATGAACATTACACTTTTCAACTTAATAACGGGTCTAATATTAATTGCCACCATTTGGGAGGTCTCTCAATAGAAATATACAACAACAGCAAATTATTTAATGTGTTGTTTAAAAGGTCTTTCATAAACGTCTTTTATTCTGCAGTAAAAATTTGTTGCTTAATTACACACACACACAAAAAATTGTAACCGTCAAGATGGCAAAAAATTACAAATATTATGACAAATAATACAAATAATTATAGTTACTACAAAATATTATTTTATAACATTATTATATTTATATTTTAAAAATATTATAAAATACTGTTGTTATTACAATAAAATAACAGATTAATGTTATTACAATAATAATAATAATTTGTTTTTAGTTTATTTAATAATTTTATTTTAAAAATTATTATATTATTAGTAGCTGCAGTATTAGTTGCTGCTGCTTTCTAAAAATAATTAATTAAATAATTAATATTTTAAATAATTAAAAATTGGTCAGACATACTATTTAACAAAATAATAATAATAATAATGATAATAATAATAGGTATTGGCATTAAACAATATCTCTACACAACACTGTCCAAAATCAGCTGAAAAATAACCCTGCAGGGAATGGATTTTTGGGATCAACTGCAATCATTCATCTTCAAGCCCCCAAACGCTGCCAAAGTTGAGGACATTCACTCCAGACCCGAGACCCCAGATGAACTACACTGACATGCCAAAGGCAAGGGACAGAAGTATTGCAGTAAGCATGTGACAGCAGTAAGACACTGAGACATTACCTTATTTTGTAGTTTGGTAAGGTGTGCTTCTTCTTGATAACTCTCTTGAGCTGATTGACTATGATGGAGGTGAGCTGGGGCAGAGGACGGCCCTCAAACTGAGACTTCACCTCGAAGTCTATGAGCGGGTCCTCCAGGAAGGAGAAGGACCAGTGCGTGAAAGGCGTGCGGGTGAACTGCAGCTTCAGGCGGCCCGCCACCCGGGTCATCTTCACAAACAGATAAGCCGATTTCCCGAATACTAAATCGACATCAATGGCCAGATGAAAGCCGCCGTTATATTCTAAGTCAACCTCGAAATTGAGCTCCTCTGGCATTTTGTCTTCATTGAGAGCTACTGGCTTCATGAGTCTGGCTGTTTTGAAGACGGGCACCGAGTTGCCCAGAGAGATATCCCGCAGACTGAGCCCCTCCAGCAGACGCCCGGCGGTCTTGGTCTGGAGGAGCTCCTCAAACTCTACTTTGATCTTTTTGGTGATCCAGTGCCTGATGACTGGGGTGTCTCGGAGCTCGCGGAATAAGAACAGAAATATGGCATTGAGGAAATCGCATGTCTCTGCTTTGGAGGTGTGCGGCGTGTCGCTCAGCGAAGGCGGTGGCGAGGACGGCTGCTGTTTGGGGCTGCTGCCGGGGACGGTGGTCTCTTGCTGTTTCGGGGAAGCGGCCTCTGGTTGTTTGGAGACATACGATGTGATATCTGATTGTTGCTGCGTTGATTCGGCTTGTTGGTTGCTAAAGTAATCCTTCAGTGCGGGATCAGGAACTGCTTTGACATACTGAACTGTCCTAGCGATAGGCTCGGGGCTCCTCCGGTACAACAGTAAGAGCTGCAGAAGGAGCGTGACGATGGCCCCGGAGAAGGCAGAAATTAATATCAGGTATATCATCTTCGGATCCCCCGCTGCGGCCTGCGGGTTAAAGTGTACTCATGTTCCGCTGTCAGCCCGATTAAACAAAAGCTAGTTCCACCTGGCCGCTCACAAAGCTGCCATATCATCTGCTCCTTTCCTGGGCTTCGGAAACTGCCACTGATTGGTGGAACGTAACATCGCGTCAACGCGCTGGAAGTCCTGCGTCATGACGGCATCTGCCGGGCAGCGACCGAATGGCTGTGATCGCAACAAATAAAGCATACAAATTGTCACAGGAAACGCACTGGAACGTTTTAAGCCGAATATTGATTATTCGTGTGTTTTTTTGTTATTATGACAATAAAACCATTTTTCATTTACTTTTTCCATAACATAGCCTATATGCAATAAAGATTTTTGAACTGGCAAATATCATAAAGAGGGAACTAAATGTAGTTTTCCAGCTGAATGGAAACGATGATATAATGGAAAGACCATGAGAACAAAAAACATATATAATTGTTATATAGGAAGTTAAATCAAACAATCTGGCTCCAAACCATTTTTTTAATTTAATAAATGAATGTGAAGTGTTTTGCATTGTTGTATAGATCAGTGAAGCAGCATAATTTTCTACTACAGTTTTTAGAGGTTATTATTTCCTCTCTGGAACCTTTATTATTATTATTAATAATTATTATTATCATCATCATCATCATTTATATTTACTGGTTGCATAATTTACCCAGTTAAAAGGTTGCATAGTATTGAACATTTCGCATTGTGTTGCTTATGATAAATAACTAAATAACCCGCCCGTTTGAGACTAATGGGCTGATGAGTGCTAATACATGAGATGACAGTTTTATGCTGTAAAATGAGAGTTTTATGATGCATTATCGCTGCATAATATAACAAATTTATTTATTAATATTGTCTTTGACAAAATAGACCCTATCTGCAGAGAAATTTAATCTTGCCAGACAGTCATATTTCGTACAATGCACATGCTGTATTTAGATTTGCAAGTAGGCCTAACATTTTGAACAGAGATATGCAGAGGCATATGACCTAAACAGCGGCTTTCTCAAAACTTAACCGAGCCTAATCTGTTTAAAAAACGTTTTCTCATACTGAGCCAGGGAGCTGCTTCTGAGGACTGTTTAGTTCTCAGCCAACAGCAATGCATATGTTTATTTAACCACTGGGTGTGCAGCCATTAACTTGATTGAAACAATTAATCCCCATGTTGGCTGGCAGCAAATACCCTCTCACAAATCCTGTTTGATCTTTATCAACTCATGTTTCACTGCTGCTAGAGATCTGATCTATTGCAGTTCAGAGACACATTTATAATAGATTACAATAAACCAAATTCAAACCGAGGTGAACATTGCTCCAGCTCCATCTTGTGGACTATCAAAGATAGTGCTACACAAAACTACCAAGCAATTATGCATTTAAGGACATATTGCCTCTAATGCAACAGGCGTTAAATAATTGTCGTGCATTTACTATCATGTGATGTACTGTGGTTTAATTTGTAAGATGTTTAAGTTAACATGTGTATATGTTTAAGTTAACATCTGTATATTTATAAAGAATTGAACAATTTATAAAATTTATTTTTATACAATAAATACTGAAAGGGGTTGTTTATGTTACTTTTTTAGATTATCATAGATTTTTACAGTTTGATATTGAAAGTCTGGGTCTGAAAATAGGCTTTTCTTAGGCTTTAATGACAGTAAGAATTGTATGTATAATTTTGAAAAATCCTTATTGCATTCAGCCAGGTAATAAAACAACAAAGTTTCCAGGGTGCTTTTCTGCACTGCCAAATGGCAGAGGTGTCAAGGCGCCCAACTTCGTCCTTTTCAGATGAAGAAGCTTCTGTTCTCTCATTGGAGGTGTGGTTTCCAATCCCACTTCTGACAAAGTGGTTTTATACATTTGAAATAAAAATACCTAATATCAGCCTACTTTTTCTAAATACTATGGCTGAAAGCAACTGGAAGCTTTTAAAATATCAGTTTCAAAATAATTCTGGCTCAAGGGTTTATACCTTCTCAGGAACTGAGGCTTCTATTCTCCAAATGGAGGTGTGGGTTCAAATCCCACTTCTTACAACAGCGTTTTAGAGACTGGAAACAAAAATGCTTTATAGGCTACGCTTATTTTTTAAGTACGACTTAAGCAATGTCTTGAGTAGCCCTACGAAGTAAATCTACAAATTATGTTTACAAATTTTCTATTATGTTTACAAATTATTTCAAAATATATTAAATATCTCAAAATCCCTACATCATAGCGTAGGCTAATAATGAAATATTTTTGGATTCCCATATATCTAATTAATCTTACTGTCAAAAATGGCCGAGCGGTCAAGACTCAAAGATTTCGATGTTCTCAGACAATGAGGCTTCTGGTCTCCGAATGGAGGCGTGGGTTCAAATCCCACTTCTGACAAAACTCTTTTACAGTGACAGAATTCGAAATATAAACTAGGTTTATTGGTTTATTCACGCAGAACGTCGTGTGCTTAGACTAGAGCAATGTCAAATCTATAACACGGTCACGTTTTCCATGTAAAAAAGGGTGAGTCTGGGTGCGATTAGTCAGTGATTTTGCTTGATGTGCAGCGTCAGACGAGTAGGAGTCCGGTTTGAATCATTTTAGCGGCAGATCACCTACATATTGAATTCATTAACGACACCTCATACACGTTATTGTATGTTAAATTGTTTGAGATTACAACAAGATAGCAAGAATAGGAAAAAAAGTACATTGCAATCGATTCAGTGATAGATTGCTTTAGTCTCGTGTCGCAAGACAGAACGATGTGAAGGAGCGATTGCTTTGTCTGGCGTATGAGCCAGTTTCTGTTCATGACGTTTGTTGCTCTGTGCAGCTCGACTTTGGTCTAAAACGTAAAATTATGGCTCACCCTCCACCAAAACCATGGGAAAGGCGAATCCCTGGAACCATGACTGCACCACTAAACTATCGGTTCGTAAAAACTCGTATTATTTTGGCCAGTAACGTTACGTCCAAAAGACGAAGTGTAGGAACGCTAGCAAGCCTGTTAGCTATCGAACTCTTATATATTCAAAATATATTTACTTGTCAAATCGGTATTTAGTTATCAAATGAATAAGTATGTTCATAAGTTTTGTGTTAATGCGATACTGGGTTGTATTGACACTTTTAGTTGTGCTAATAAGTTACGCAAACTTAATGCTTGGCTCGTGCGAGTGTCAAAGTTCACTCCTACATACCCATGCTGTGTTCTGTCTTTTACTTTAAATATACATTTATTTGGCAACTTTCAACGGTGTTATTATTATTATTATTATTGGTCTTATTATATATGGTGTTTCATTTGACTCTGGGTTTTTTTTATTATTATTATTATTATTATTATATCTAGCTCAACTGACTTTGGATTAGCATCACAAAGTGGGCCATCAATGTCTGGTCCTCCAGTTCTAACACGTGTGGTACCACCCATCCCTCCAAGACCCGTCCAGCAAGCATACCGCCCTACATACAGCTCATTTCCCTCCTCATACAGCCCTTATGGCAGCTCCATCTATGGGGGCTACAGCCCCTACAGCTACAGTGGTTATGGAGTTGGAGGCAGCGTGGGTTATAACCGTTATAACCCAACGGACGACATCCCACCCAGCCGTTTTGTCCAGCAGGCGGAGGAGAGCAGCCGCGGAGCATTTCAGTCCATTGAGAGCATTGTCCACGCCTTCTCGTCAGTCAGCATGATGATGGATGCTACGTTCTCTGCTGTCTACAACAGCTTCCGTGCTGTTCTGGATGTGGCCAATCACTTCTCCCGCTTGCGCATACATTTCACAAAAGTGTTGTCTGCCTTCGCTCTGGTTAGGACCCTTAGATACCTATATCGCAGGCTGCAGAGGCTGCTAGGATTGCGTCAGGATTCAGAGGTGGATGACTTGTGGGCGGACAGCGCCGCTTCCTCCATGGTGTCTGCTTCAGGAACCAGAGACGCAGGGATTGATGACCCCGGAGCGAATTCTGTCAAATCATGGCCCATTTTCTTGTTTTTTGCTGTAGTTCTTGGAGGGCCGTATTTGATCTGGAAGTTTTTGCGGTCTGCTGAGGGTCCTGAGGAAAGTGGTGAGACATTTTTCTCCCTTCCTGTTCTGTCTGTTCTCATCGTAAACTTCACACACTCTTTTCACTATTTATTGGTCTGACATGAGGCTTCTTAAAAAGCCAAGGAAGCTTTTGCTTTATTATTTTGTTTGTGACAATGGCTGCATATTAGGGCTGCACGATTATGACAAAAATCATAATTGTCGATTATTCCCTTGAAATTGTGATTATTAATTAAGATTATCACAATTTACAATGTAAATTTTACATTGAATGATGTTTATACCATTGTTTGATGCAACTGCATGCCATATTTCTATATGAAAAGAAACAAGCTGAAAACACTCTAACTGAAAAACTTTTAGTGCTTTTCAATAGTATTAAGCCTCGAGTGTCAACTATACATCGGATTGGTTTCTTCTTTAAATGGTATTATAATGTTATAGTAAAACTAAAATTAAAACAGTGGAAAAACCCTTAAGATAACATGTAGAAAGAAAAAACGCATCTTAAGCGTGCAGAATAACATAAGTGGACTTTGAACAATTAATTGCCGCTTTGAACGATTACGTAATTGTGGCATTCATAATTGTAATCGCGATTAGATTTGATTAATTGTGCAGCTCTACTGTGTAACTTATTGTTTACTGCACAAGTTTGTTACGGCTTCTCTGGTAAAACTGCACATAAAATTGTGAATGTTTTCAATCGCAATTAGAAATTCGATTAATTGTGCAGCCCTACTGCATATATATGACTGCCATTTATATTTTGGTTTTAATGTGGGACTATAGGACCAATTATGAGAATGATTTACACTACCATTCAAAAAATTGGGGTCAGTAAGATTTTTTTTATTTAAGAAATTAAGACTTTTATCAAGCAACGATGCATTTATTATGACAGTGAAGACATTTCTAATGTTACAAAAGATTTCTGTTTTAAATAATTAGGATAAATTAATTAGTTAAATAAATAATAAATTAGCTTTCTATTCTATAAAATATATCACAGTTTCCACAATAATATTAAGCAGCACAACTGTTTTCAACATTAATATTTTTAAATATTAAAATAGAAAAGATTTATTTGCAATATTACTGTACTTTTGATCAAATAAATGCAAAATTTTATAATAAATTTCAAAAACAAACTTTAGAACAGTAGTGTGTGTTGTACCACAAACAATGCTGAAAGAAGCGTCACACTTCTGAAGCAGTACTTCGGTCACTGGATTTATTGCAGAGTTAAGTAATTTTATTATTCAGAAATGCACATCTTCGTCAGCAGCCTGTAGAAATTATTGGATGACCTAAATGTATTTGTATGTAGTTTGTTTGTTTGTTTTTTGTAAGTGTCAGAATATGTAGCTGCATCTGTATGTTTGTGCTGGGTTTAAGTTCTGACGCATGTGTCTGTGTTCTGGTTTATAGCCACTAACTGGGCAAGTGGGGAGGATGACCATGTGGTAGCACGAGCTGAGTATGACTTCACAGCTGCATCTGAGGAAGAGATCTCTCTACAGGCAGGAGACATGCTTAATCTTGCCCCTAAAGGTAAAAGAACAAGAAACATTCTGAACACAAGAGTACTTAAACACTTTTACATGCATAAAAACTCTAGCTAGTGTGGCAACTATTCTCATATTAAGCAGTGTAACATTTAAAATTTCATTGATGTCAAGCATATTAAAACCATGTACGTTTTGTCCTAGGTAGGGCTGTGCAATGCGATTGTCATGCGCATCTCGTCAGTAAAGCCGGTTCGTGATTGGTAGTAAATCGCCATCACCTGCTTTCAGATGGTGCGGCATTTAATACACAGAGCCGTAGTTCACTGACAAGCTAGGCAATATCGCGTTCATAATCGCATGCGATTAATTGCATAGCCCTAGTCCCTAGGTATTATAAACACTGACTTAAAGCTTGTACTCGGTGTATTTCACTCTTATTTTCAGAACAACAGCCCAGGGTGCGTGGCTGGCTGTTAGCCAGTGTGGATGGGCAGACCACTGGCCTCG
This sequence comes from Sinocyclocheilus anshuiensis, assembly GCF_001515605.1. Lineage (NCBI taxonomy): Eukaryota > Metazoa > Chordata > Actinopteri > Cypriniformes > Cyprinidae > Sinocyclocheilus > Sinocyclocheilus anshuiensis. Next base: position 1,496,146 of record NW_015540946.1, read on the forward strand.
TACCTGCCAACTATGTCAAAGTGTTGGGCCGGAGGAGAGGCAGAAAGCATGCAGAATTAGAGAGGATGGCACAGGCCCAGCAGGCTGCACAGAACCTTCCAGCACCTCAAACTGCTCTGGCTACAGCTTCTGTTCCCAACTCCAGGCAGGCGGTCCCTACCACATCAGATCCAGATGAGCTTTTGGATTCTGTTTACAGTGAAACACAAGGCCTTCATGCTACCCTGGAGGTGCAACCTTCTACAAACAAAAACAGTGATACTGTAGTGATAACCACCGAAAAGATGGACTTATGAGTAATTTGTATGTGCAGGGAGGTGTGTGTGTGTGTGTGTCTCTTGGTGGGAGCTAGGAGAAAAAGTGTATCTTTCATTAGAATGTATCACCCTCTATGTAACTTAGTCCAACACCTAAAAAAAAAAAGGAGAGGAACAAATGAAAATGGAGGTGTTGTGGAGGGGAGGTCATTTTCATTTATCGTATGAACTGCATCATTCTGTAAATTTCAGTAGACTGTTAGGCTCAAAGCAATTACCAATATTTGTTCACATTTTCATTCTTCAACAAAAATATTGGGTATTTCAGCATTATAGTTTGTAAGATTGTGTTAATAAGACCCATTGATTTATTTTGAATAATTATTAGGAAAAATGGATTCAGTTTGTTTTGATATGCTCACATCAAACATAAAATGTTACAAATACGTGGGTCATTCAAGCATACACAGTTAATGCATCTGATTAGTTTAAATTATGAGGTGTCATATCAGTCTAAATTTATAATGCAGTGTTTATCACGAATTTCTCCTAATGTAAGAGTTTTAGATTACTGTTCATCTTTCTGCAATGTGAATATTTAATATTTTAAGTTGTGTTGTATCAAGAATTAGTTTGTGCATTTTTCTGTGTTTTCATATCACTAACACGGTGTGCAATTATGTAAATACAAGCAATTATTTTGCTAGTAAATACTTTAAAAAAATTTATCTCCTGTCATTTTCAATTGTATAGTAAAGTTCCAGCATTTCCAAGATTACAGAAAATTACTGATTGACATGAGGCTGGGTAAGAAATTTAGGTGCATTTGTAAATAAATAAAGATAAGTAATAAAAATATGTGTTACACTGCAAATCTGCTAACAGTTACTCTACCATTAAAAAGTTTGGGGTCAGTAAGTATTTTTTAAAAACGTATTATGCTCACTGAAGCTGCATTAGTTTATTTTAAAATGTAGTACAAAAAAGATAAAGTCAGCAGATGAAGAGAACTCAAAACATCCCCTTTGTGAGAGTCTGTCAATAAAATGTCGATATTTTTGGAGCTGTGGTGTCCCGAATTTATCTCTCTCTTTTTTTCTACTTTATTTTTGTCCGAGCACCCACTTTAATGCAATGAGTTTTAAAAGTATAGTAAAAAAAAAGTAATATCATGAACTATTACTACAATTTAAGTTACCGATTTCTATTTTAATATATTTTGAAAATGTAATTTATTCTTGTTATGGAACAGCTGGGTTTTTTTTTAGCAGCCATTACTCCAGTCTTCAGTGTCACATGATCTTGTAACATTACTTATATTATTTTTGTGGAAACAGACACATTTTTCATGATTCTTTGATGAATAGCAAGTTCAAAAGTACAGCATTTATTTTAAATAGAAAACTTTTGTAACATTACAAATGGCTTTACTGTCACTTTTTATGAATGTAATGCGTTCTTGCTGAATAAAAGTATTAATTTCTTGCTAACCCCAATCTTTTGAACGGTAGTATATACAAGTTAAATCCATGGTTGCACACTATCTCTGTCTAAAAATAAGCGTTTAGTCTGTCAGCATATCTACAGTGCTACTTCTTTCAGCAATTTCATTGACTTGATTATAGCGACTAAATGCATTTGGGTTTGTTCGGGCCCCATATTAAAAACAGAATCCCATCAATCAAATGGAATGTTGGGGCTGTCGCCTAGCAACGGGGACTCCGGCGCGCACCTGCTGCACTGCGGCACCGGAAATAGAGAGCACAACACAGCGGCAGAGCAGCAGGCGATGTGGAGTTAATCCTTTGCCACGGGTCGCCTTTTTGTCAGTTTCCTTTTTCATTCTCGGGTCATCGAGCTTTGGCATCCTGTCAAATCTCAGCAGACAGACGGACAGCAGAAGGAGGGACGAGCCGCTCAATCAGGGACACTGCAGCGAGAACATCATCATCATGGCACACGCCGCATCACTCTCTCTGCCATCTCTGGCATTTTAACGAGCCGCTTCAGCAAGAGGAGGGAGTCATGCCCACCAAATCTGCGAATTTCACCCTGAGCATTTGTTTTTATTATTATTTGTATATGCTGTGTCGACGTGAGCTTCACTGGTTTCCCCGAATAAAATCATAGTAAGCCACAGCATCTCATACCCAGCTCATGTTGATGTTCCTCATACCCAGCCGCTCAGCTGGTATGAAAGAAGAGCATTGTTACCAGAGGAAACAACGCATAAATCTGCAACAGGGTAAACTGACGATGTGATTGTGTGTATTAGCTTAGCATTTCACAGGGTGATGCGACAAAAAACGTAAGGAATGCCACGATCTGTTATTTATTATGCTAGCTAAGCATCTTTAAAGCTGCACACACTGAATATTCGTTGATGAGAAATGTGTATTTTCTTAGCACTGTAAGTTTTTGTTGTATCTGAGGTCATAAGCTCACTTTACCAGATATCAAATTCGACAGCTGTCATTCCCTCAGACTGCCCCTTGTTTCTCTGAAATTCAATATAAAGGGACGGTAGAGCGCTAGTCGATGCTAATTATTCAGGTTATTCTTAAAATATAGACGTTTTTCTACAATAGATGATAGTTTTCTTCCTTCTCCGCAGAAATGAATCGTCTGTGCTCTGTTAATAATAACTTTCCATATGATAACAACCTCCTGGTGCTGGACATGGTCCTGAGCTCACTGTGGGCTTCGCCTCAGCCAATCAATTGGGAGAATGTTGCCAAGTTGGTCCCAGGATTCACACCTAAAGAGGTAAGAGACGTGGGCCTTTAACTATATAATCTAACTATATTTTGTGTACTATAAACTATAAAAAACGAAATTCTTAGTTTTATAAAGTAATTATTATTCATATTTTGCCACACAGACTTTTATAAGCTAAATAATGGATTGGGGGAAAAACACAAACCATTTCCAGTTTTGTTGTGTGAAAAATGTTTTATATAGATATTTACTAGATGTTAATATAGTTGTACTGTCATTTCCATCACAGCCAACAGCCACAGCGTTTTATCTAAAGTTAGTGTACTTTTGTTATCAAAGAGACAAACGCATCAGTGAGCATACCTGAGATGAAATATGAGACATGTAATGTGATTAATATCCAGTCAAGTTGTATTTTGTAAAATTACAAAAATGCTAAAGTGTGAAAATATTATAGAATTGTGTTTATGTAGAATGGCTGTGAAATTAACAAGAAATTACCAAGAACTTGTGATTTTATTCCACAACTATTTAATAAAATATTTAATATAATAAGATATTTTAATCCAAAAAACATTTAAAAATAAAATAAATATAATCTAGTAAAATATTTAATATAATAACAATAATATTTCCCATCACATAATGCTGTCAAACACATTTGAGAGTTTAATACCCACACCTTTTTACACAAAGATCCAGAAGTTTCCTCAGCAAATCTTATATTTTTGTAGTGTGCACAGAGGTTTGAAGAGCTGAAGACTACAGGCAGTTTCCCTCATGTTGATGACCAGTGTAACCCACTGACCAGAGCAGTAAGCTCTCCATCGGAACCCTTTTCCACCTACATCAAATCCAATTTATTGGACATTACCGGAGATACAGTGGAACCACCGTCCAATCAGGCCACTCTTTCAGTGTCAGGTGAGTCAGTGGGTGGGGCCTGGATAAAAATCTCCAATCCGTTATTTAGTGCTGAACTCTAAACTACACCTAAATATACTGAATTTTGGTATTCTTGATATGGTATGGGGTGATTTCATAGATACAAGGTAAATAAAATTTACTGAAATGGGACTGTTTATATATATTCAGGCCTCACTGTGATCCCTACTGGTCAAGGAGCTTCTGCAGACAGTGAGATAGCAGATCCTGCCAAGAAGATTGAGAAAACGGAAGAGAATAAAATGTGAGGCACATTCATACCAGTCAGGCCATCAATTAATCATCTTCTACTAATAAAGTCTTTTTTTTTATTATTTCCTTTCACATAGCCCCAACATGGTAATCCACGTTTGTGATGAGGCAAAGAACCTGAAGCAGGACTTTGTGTGTCCGAGGAACCTCCTGGTAAAAGAGATGCGTTACTTTGAAGAGTATCTTTCTGTGGACCCACAGCGCTGGGACGAGGTGGACATTTCTGTCCACTGTGACGTCCAGATCTTCGACTGGCTCATGAACTACGTCAAGAGTCACAACACTGAACATTGGCATGGAAAACACATGGACAAACCCAAACTGGGTAATTGTATTTTGGGAACTGTTTCAGATGTTCTGTGTGTGTTTACTGTTGTGTTTTTAATTTCTATATTCAAAGACACCATCAGAGGTGTTGTGTAACGTGTGTTCTCTGACCTGGCTGAATGGCGTTTGTAAGTGGTGGATGGTGTTTCATGTGGTTGTAAACGGTTATGCATTGGCTGTGAGTTTGATGTTTCGCTGTTTGTGATGTTGTCAGTTATGTTATATGGTGTTTGGTTGCAGAGCACAGCAATGTCATCTCAATCCTGATCTCCTCCGAGTTCTTGAAGATGGAAACTTTAGTAAGTGTTGTGAGGGGTGACAATGTTTTGGGTAATGTAGCAAGTGTGCTCTGAGCTGGGTGACCTTTAGGTAGTAGTGCACATTAATTGCATGATGCATGATGGGTGTTTCATCATTTGTGTTGTTCTTCTGGATGACTCTGTGCACTGCCCAAACAAGCACTAATGAGATGTAGAACAGTAATTTTCAGGAAGGACCTGGTGAATTTTGATGGCTTCATGTGCTTGGGGAACATTATTAATAATCAAATGAGTATTATTATCCAAAAACTTGTCTGAGCAGTGTTCAGAATGCATGTTGGTTGATCTCATCAGAAGTTATTCGTCCAGTTGTTAAATGGGCTTCAGGTGTTTGATTATCATGTGTTTTGTGGATCTGAAGGTTGAGGAGTGTATCCAGTATTGTCACAAACATATGAGTGCCATCATAGCAACGCCATGCAATATGAACTGCATCAATAACAACCTGGCTGGATGCATCGCTGATCTGTTCAGCCACAATGAGGCAGATGACCTCAAGGACAAAAGAGACAAATTCAAAAGGTGAGAACAGCACACACATGAATCGGAAACAGAATTATCTAAAGGTGCTGGATATTTACTGGCTATAACAGTCTCTTGTGCTCACCAAGGCTGAATTTATTTGCGTTTGTTTAATCAAAAATACAGTTAAAGCTGTAATATTGTGAAATATTACTACAGTTTAAAATAACTTGCACGCTGCATTTTCAGAATATAAGAAGATAAATCTTTTTACTGTTGCCTTTGATCAATTCAATTCATCCTTGCTTAAAAAAATCATTAATTTCTTAAAAAAAAAAATAATAATTCTTACTGACCCCAAACTTTTGAATGGTAGTGTACAGATAATATAATTTTTAATGCAATATAATGGTCATATAAAATACATATAAGTATTCTGCAGTTTTATTTGGGATCATTTGTACCTTCTTACCAGTAAACTGTTTCAGAAGAAGATTGAGAGATTATTTGATCATGGTTATCAGAATCACGATTCCCCTGGTAATGCATCTACTCTGTACAGGTGAGAGTCTTTTGCATTGCAGTGCAAGCTGTAATACTGTATTAGAATGATAATAGCATGATTTATTGTATAGACATGCACTGGCAGTATTATAAATGATTCTTCTGGTTTATTAAAGTGGATTTCAGTGTAGTAATTTAACGTTGTGGTTCTTTCCACAGATGTGGACTTTGCCTTAAGTTTTTAACCAAAGAAACTGAGAGAAAAATCCCTTGTGATCCAAACAAAATCAACATAGATGCCCGGGGAAACATTGTATTCAATCATACCAGGTTATATATTTTAATCACATACACACAAATTATTTAAAACACACTTTCATTGAATTCTTAGATTCCAAATGCTTATATTCTAGCCTTATACACACACACACACACACACACACAAACACATATGTAACCCTGGACCACAAAACCAGTCTTAAGTCGCTGGGATATATTTGTAGCAATAGCCAAAAGTAATGTACTCACCCTCAGGCCATCCAAGATGTAGATGAGTTTGTTTCTTCATCGGAACAGATTTGGAGAAATTAACATTACATCACTTGCTCACCAATGGATCATCTGTTGTGAATGAGTGCCGTCAAAATGAGTTCAAACAGCTGATAAAAACATCACAATAATCCAAAAGTCATCTACATGACTTCAGGCCATCAATTAATGTCCCGTGAAGAGAAAAGCTGTGTGATTTCTCCAAATCTGTTCATCTCATCTATATCTTGGATGGCCTGAGGTTAGTACATTTTCAGCAAACTATTCCTTTAATCATGGACATACATTATGTATATATGCCACTTGAGTAAGTTGAAAATAAAAATGGGAAATAAAAAAGTGTATGTTGTATGTTCTCGGCAGGCATTCCAGTGTACAGATTTGGGCCAGTGTAAGTATCACCCTG